>NC_056736.1:783908674-783998794 GCF_019279795.1 Protopterus annectens | reverse complement strand
TTGTGCAGAAACCCTGTAAGTAAGGCAAGAGAAGCAAGTCCTTCCAGTAATGCAAATAGTGAACTCTGCTAATGTGTCTGTCTCAAGTGTCATAACATAGTCAGATAGGGGTTTGAATCCTGCAAACGGCAAGTGTGTGCTTTTGGCTGAGGGGGGTTAGTGTGTGCGAGGACAATGTCCCTTTTGGCAACTAGGTGAACAGACTACAGGATGCACATTTCCCTTTCTAAACACTGATGATGTCAGCACCCTATAAGTACAGCAAGAGAAGGGACACCTCCCACTAATGTGAATTGCACACTCTGCTATTGTGTTCGTTTCAAGTGTCATAACATAGTCAGATAGGGGTTTGAATCTGGCAAATGTGTGTGTTTGTCTTAGGGGGGTAATTGTGTGTGAGGGAAATGTCCCTTTTGGCAACTAGGAGAACAGACTACAGGATGCACATTTCCCTTTCTAAACACGGATGATGTCAGCACCCTATAAGTAAAGCAAGAGAAGTAAAACCTACTAGTGATGCGAATAGCACACTCTGTTAATGTGTCTATTTCAAGTGTCATAACATAGCCCAATAGGGGTTTGAATGCTGCAATTGTGCTTTTTTGGCTCAGGGGGGTTAGTGTGTGTGAGGACAATGTCCCTTTTGGCAACTAGGTGAACAGACTACAGGATGCACATTTCCCTTTCTAAACACGGATGATGTCAGCACCCTATAAGTACAGCAAGAGAAGGAAAACCTCCCAGTAATGCGAATAGCACGCTCCACTAATGCATCCATGTCAAGTTTCATAATATAGTTAGGTAGGGGTTTGAATCCTGCAAATGACAAGTGTGCTTGTTTGTCTGAGGGGGGTTAGTGTGTGTGAGGAAAATGTCCCTTTTGGCAACTAGGAGAACAGACTACAGGATGCACATTTCCCTTTCTAAACACTGATGATGTCAGCACCCTATAAGTACAGCAAGAGAAGGGAAACTTCCCAGTAATGCGAGTAGCACCCTCTGCTAATGTGTCCATCTTGAGTATCATAACATCGTCAGACAGGGGTTTGAATCCTGCAAATGACAAGTGTGTGTTTTCGGCTGAGGGGGATTAGTGTGTGTGAGGACAATGTCCCTTTTGGCAACTAGGTGAACAGACTACAGGATGCACATTTCCCTTTCTAAACACTGATGATGTCAGCACCCTATAAGTACAGCAAGAGAAGGGAAACGTCCCAGTAATGTGAATAGTGCACTCTGCTAATGTATCTGTCTCGAGTGTCATGACATAGTCAGATAGGGGTTTGAATCCAGCAAATGGGAAGTGTGTGTTTTTGGCTGAGGGGGGTTAGTGTGTGTGAGGACAATGTCCCTTTTGGCAACTAGGTGAACAGACCACAGGATGCACATTCCCCTTTCTAAACACTTTTCAGCTGAAGGCCATGGCTCTGGCACAAGTTGTCTGTTTCTATGATGCCCCTTTGGAAGATGCTTGTGTCGGCTGGAGAGTCGATTATGGTGGCCAGTTCGCAGTCATCTGCATATTTGGTCAGCCACAGTCCGTACGTGTTGGCCTGTACCTCCAATAAATATATACCAAACAAGAGAGGTCCCAGGACTGAGCCTTGTGGGACACAACTCGTAACTGGTTTGAAGTCTGGCATGGCTCCAGCAATTCTAACCATGTGGGTTCTGTCCTTGAGCCACTGTGCAATCCATCTAGTGACATAGGGGCTTATATTTAAGCTGGTGAGCTTCTCTAGAATGCCCAAGTGGGGTATTGTTGTGAAGGCTTTTGCAAGGTCCAGGTAGGTTGTGTGAACCACCTTCCCCCTCGTCAATGGCCTTGGTGACTGTTTCAAAGAAATCAACCAGGTTAAACCTGGTAGTGCTGGTGTGCTCTCAGTAGCCCTAAACCAGGCATCTGTTACTGCACAGATATCGATGTTCTCCATGCCAAGGAGTATTTTGGGTGCATGCATCTGGAGGTTTAGACTTCTGGCGTTGGGTAGCATTACTCTTAGTTTCTTATCCCTTGTGATACCAATGAAGGTGGGTTTGTCATTTGAGCCTTGCCTAACATAGGCACTATGGGGGTAGCAAGAGCCTTTGCCAATATCTGAAAGCCCAGGGGTGACAGGTGCAGGCCATCCCTAGCGAACCAGGTAGTTCAACAGAAGATGAATATGTGAAGGTGTAGTGCCTGTGATTTGTTAGCAGTAGCATATATGACTGCTCACGTGGACAAATGCCAGGTAAGTCATATGCACTGTGTCACAGGCAATGTACATGTGAACAGGACAAACAGTGACATCCTGTCAAGTGGGACATGGACATACATATAGTAAGCTATGCCGATGGCACTAGGAGTCCACAGAAGCTCTATAACTATGCATTGCAGGTGTGATCAGTATTCCAGGGTAATTGCAAGCAAACATGCATGCAAACAAAGCTACAGTAAACAGGGCTGCATGTAGTCCATTGTACAACAAACAAGCTGTACCAGTTCCAGTAGGTAACACTGCAAATATGCAGGCACTATGCACATGTACATGGAAATACACGGGTCAGATGGCTAGGGTCCAGTCTCAGTGCACACAAGTGTACAGACCATGTACTGTCAGGATGTACAATAACTGGATGGAAACCCATGTGCTCATACCTGCAGCAATACACATGTCAAATAACAGACACTGAGTCTTCACTCAGTGGTTCCATACTTAGTAGGATGTATGCTACCTGGCCTGCCACCACAGTATCCTTGACATATATGGGGACTCTCCCTCCTGTGACAGTTAGTTATGTGTGTTGGGGCTGTCTAGCATGGTATGAGATGTGAGCATGCAGTGCTAGGGTGCTCCTGTGTGTCCTGTACCAGTCGTGTAGTACTGAACACATATCAACATCCTCAAACATCTGCATTGCAGAGTCCAATGTGGACAACATGCCACTTGCAATTTACATGTCCATAATTGTGTATTACTACATTCATTACCTTATCCCCTGTGCTACCTATGTATGTAGCCTTCTGTTGACATCATTACCACCAGTATGTCAACATGTGCAGATGATACACTATGGTACTTACCATGGGTGTAGACAACAGGACATGACAATCACACACTTACTGCATCAGGCATGCTGTGATATACCCACAATTAATTCAGCACACAGTACTGTTAACAACATGATACTATTACTACACATCTATGTGGTCACCCTGTGCATCAGCAACATGTTAACCTGTACCTGCACAGTTGTTACAGATTGCAGGAGGTGGCACAGTTTCATCATATGCACAGGGTGTGAACTTGGTATGCCTGAGTCAGCCACCGATACCACCAATTGACATGTATGTGTATGTGTGTTGGTGAGGGACAGCAGTAGAAGGTGGGGCAATGTTGATGCAGTGTGTGCGTGTATGCGGTAGCCCTAGGTGTTGTCAATTCACATGTGTGTATGGATGCACACTGTTCCACCTCATGACTGCCATATACTGGTGTTTGTGGACAGCCACAGACTGTACCTGCCAGGTCATACAGATCAGTGTCTCTGGCCACGGACATGGTACCTGTGCCTTGCAGGGGTGCTACGGACCGTATCCAGTACCAACCCAGACTGGGTACTGTCATCAGAAGCAGGTGTTCGTTGACTGGATACAGATTCCTGTCGGGCCCGGCCAGAGCCACGTGCACGTGGTCTCCTGGGGCGGTCTGATGACAGCACAGACCCAGCATTGCTGGGGCTGCTGCTGGCACTACGGGGGCGACCGCGGCCCTGTTGTCCGCGATGACTGCCAGCTGCTGCTGTTGCTGGCATATGGCCACGTCGACGCCTCAACCGCCCACCATCGCCCTGGCTCATGGACATGTAGTTGTGGAACCAGTCTAATATGTCCCCACAACGTCTGTCTATGACATCGGTGAAATCACGGATGGCAGCCGCAATGTCACGAATACTGTCAGTCATGGCTGTGCGACATGCTGTCAGCTCCCTCAGACCCTGTCTGGTGTACCGTTCCATACGTGACTGTGCCTGCATGACAGCCCGAAACATAGCTGAGGTTGTAAGACCTCTGTGGGCACGTCTGACAGGGGCAGTACGCCCACGGATGCTGCCACGAGAACCCTTGGACATCTGTCTGTGTGGTACCATCTCTGGGCCATGCCCATGGCTGCTGTGTGGGGAGGCATGTGCCACAGATACCACATTACCCTGGTCAATGCCCACTGTATGCTGTCCATCACCTAGGGACATTGGTGACAAAGGGTGTATTGGCAGGATAACTGTGCGCATTGATGGGGTCAACAGCTGTGTACTGTCAATCGGCTGACCAATGGCGGACCCTGGCATACTTTCCTGTGCCATTACTCAGATGTCATCATTATCAGTACCCACGGCACCTGATTCAGGTTCCATGCTACATGACACCAGAGCAGCAACAGAACCTGTGGGAGGGAAACAGGAAACACAGTTTACAATGTCTACACATTACCAGTGATGCACACATGCACACATGCACACATGCACAGGTGCACACATGCACACATGCACAGGTGCACACATGCACACATGCACACGTGCACACATGCACAGGTGCACACATGCACACATGCACACATGCACAGGTGCACACATGCACACATACACACATGCACAGGTGCACACATGCACCGTGCACGTGCACATGCACAGGTGCACATGCACACATGCACAGGTGCACACATGCACACATGCACACATGCACAGGTGCACACATGCACACGTGCACACGTGCATACATGCACAGGTGCACACATGCACACGTGCACACGTGCACACATGCACACATGCACACATGCACACATGTGCAGGTGCACACATGCGCACATGCACAGGTGCACACATGCACAGATGCACACATGCACACTTGCACACATGCACACATGCACACATGCACACGTGCACATGTGCACATGTGCACACATGCACACATGCACACATGCACACATGCACACATGCACACAGTTTCATACAATTGTACAGTACTCAGCATGCGTGATATCAACACACAGACACAGACACACCTACATGCATACAAAGAGCACTACTAAGTGAGCCAAATAGTACTATTACTATCAACACTATTACAGGAATTGTTAATACACACTCACCAGCATGGATAGGCTGCATTGCTGTTATACCAGAGGGTCCTGCAGACATGAAGAAACTAATGTCAGTGGGCACAACTGTGCCATTGTTACTGAGTATGATACAGGTCAGTAGTACAACAGTCGCCTTTCACAGGTCAGCTGCTAATATTGAGGATATCACACTTGCACATTAAATACTATGGTGACAGCTACAAACCAAGGACACACCTCACACATGCATTAACTACCAGTGTACACAACAGTCAACTATACATATGGCATATTACCTGCACGTTCTGTGTCTTGCTGCTGCGTGGCTCCAGCCTCCATCATAATGCATGTCTGCTGCTGTTGTTATTGCTGGCGGACTGGAGCCACTACACTCATGAGTAGTCCCTCCAGTCTGGTGAGTGGGGGATGTGTAGCCACCCCACCACCTGTGGCGACCTGTTGCCTGTGGATATCTGACGCACGCTGACAGACATGTCTTATTAAATCACTGCAGTGATGTCGTACCTGCTCATATGTCCTATTATGCGTGCCTATGTCATTTACCCGACGGACAAGGTCTTGCCACAGTGCAGCCCTCTCCTGCTAATTCTGGCTGGTGCGGGAAAAGAGTATTGCATAATCCCGCACCAGGCTCTGGTGTATCTCCTCATCCTCAGCTGTGGAGTAGGTGGGATTCCGCTGGTGGGCCATGTACCTGAGAAAGAAAATAACCTGGTATCAGCAATATATGTCAGCAGAATTTGGCACACATACTACACATGCTACTCGACTGTTATGATACAACATATCTCACATATGTAGCATCTGTCTGTCTATTGGTGGATACACATGTAGATGGCCAGGCATCAGTGCTCAGCCAGCAACTGTGCAACAGTACCTGGCACACTCCATACGACATACTACCAAACCCCAGCAGTCAGAACACTGATTCAGGACAAGAGCACCTCCTCACTCTGGGGGTTTGTATCTAGGTACTGTATGGCCTACATCATCAACTACTGTGAGCTGACCACACACTGATTGCCCTGGATATACATATCCCACCTCCACCACCAGCACAAACAACTATAGTGCATAACATTACAGATACAAACTTTACACTTTGTAACAGTGACATGGTATCCTTTCAGCCCACTGGGCCAGTGGCAGATACAACTCACAATGCTGACCCCTACACCATTGCTTTCTACAGACATCTCCGAGAATGCATGGATCATGCAATCCCATATATGACCAAGACACTCTCCACAAAGGGACAGCATCCTGTCTGGTGGACCCCAGCCATAGACAGATTGTATTACAGAAGATGGAAGCTACTGCAAGACAGAGCATAATTCCATAAAGGGAGGGCATGTCTGAGCAGCACTAGTAAGGATCTATTTTCCATCATACAAACATCCATGGGCAACACTGAGAGGGAAATCAAAAGGGACACTACAGATAACCAGAAGGCCTTCTTCAGTTATGTTAGCAACCTGGTCAGGATCCATCCTCTATGCCCATAGTTAGTACACAACAACACATATTTCACTGACACCACAGATATTGACAACATTGTGGCAGACAGGTTCAGTGCAGGTGTCACCCGCCCTCCCCCAAAATAAGACATAGTTATCCCAGCTGACTGTAACCTCCCTGTCATCACAGATGTCCAGGTGAGAGCCACCCTCAGGACAGCAGAATACATAACATGAATGGGACCTGATGGTATCCCCAGTTGCATGCTACATAAACTCTGACAGGAGCTAAACACACATATAGAAGTGCTATGTAACACTAGCCTGACTACAGGATATGTACCTGTACACTGGCGCACAGCAGCAGTGGTTCCACTCCATGAAGGAGGCACCTCAACATACCAATACAATACAACACAATACATTACATTACAATACAATACTATACAATATGCTATTGCCCCTGGGACTACAGCAGCGTACTGTTCTGCTACCCTGACCATTGTGACACATGTGGTGTGATGGTACCTGCTGCTGTCACACAGTTACACAAGGTGGCTCATATGGCATGTTACCTATCTGACTAACATTCAGCAGGGGTATGTGTGACATGTACTCATGGGGAGTCATGCTTCTTAACACTGTGTGCTTTATTGCAGGGTATGTCTTATCTGTGGGTAGGAACTCTTACCTCCACATGTGTACTCTATTGCAGTGGCACGGACGACACACAGCAGACATTTAGGTTGTGGATGGTGTGAGGTGTTACTATGGTTGTTGGACCTCTGTCATGGGTGTGACTTACATATATAAATCCGGGAGTGGTAACATCTATGTGGGTAGTATATGTGTACTCTGTGGTGTTGTCAGTCACTGTGCATTGGTAATGTGTTTGAGTGCATTGTCACAGTGTTGTACATGTCACTGTGTCCTTCTCCATATCTGTAGCTGTCATGTGAGGTCCATACCATGGCATCCATTATGTGGTGTGGAGGGGTACACCGACCTACATGTCCATAGCTGACAAACCATGTCCGCTGACACATACCATGTGCAGGTATTCCAGGGATAGTGTGCCACTGTGAATATCATTGGGGCCACTATTGTACACATTTATGACCCTGTACACCGCTGACACATGGAGTGGTGGGCAGCCAATCACATATCTGGTGGTTACTGGTGTAAGTGATCTGGAATGTGGTATGGTACTCCGGTTTTGACACTGGTGTTCACTCCATGCCTTTGTCACCAGGCACCTGTTGCAATACATCTGTACACATGTGCCTCACTCAGAATTTATATACATCTCTCTCTCTCTCTCTCTCTCTCTGTCTGCATTTGTTGTAACATTATTTGTAATGTGTCCCTGGTTTTGGGCCTTTGCTCCACATATTTTATTACTTGGTCCAGATGTGTTCCTGTAAGAGGTTGTGGGGTATGGGCAGTGCTTATCCTGCTGTGAGTATGTGTGTGGCTTGCAAGGTGCTATAGTGACATTATTACCTACTATCTTCCAACTAGCATGGCTGTTTCTGTTCACACACTACTATTATGGAACGCCACTAGTTTTGATAGTAATTCTAAATGGCATGCTTTGTGTACTACACATCTATATTCCCTTAACATTCATTCCTACTATTACATGATATATTTATTTTAGCACAATGTTCTTGTATAAAAGTCATGGCTTAGTGGTAAGTGATGCAGACTACTGTTTCCAAGATCCTGGGTTCGGGACTCACAGTGGGATTTTATTTTGCTTTTGAACTGAGTAGAGGACCTGTCAATCGAAGTGACTAAGGCACTTTTAAGCAATTGTAACTAGGTTAGCGCTGGTTTGCGCGGAGCTCACGCATGCGCGCTGGTGGTTAGCTCCGCGCACACCCGCTTACAACCGCTTAAACATGCTTACTCTTGCGCACAACCGTGCTATTTTCTTTGAAAGAAAAGAAAACGGGGAGACAGGAAAGTGGTGAAAAAGGGGTCACAAAGAGGGTAAGACAGTAGGAAAACAAGCTTGGGATGTGCAGGAGGGATGTAGGTAAGGCCCATAGCTGCCCATTTCTTCATCAGCATCAGCTGTGCATATGTATGTAATTTGGTGTGACATTTCAAACCTTCCACCCCTGAGAGAGGTGTCGGGACAACAATAATACTTGTTGTACGGCCAATTGTAATTGATAGGTTCCATGTCCAGTAGACATGTGTGCGGAATGGGCAGCTATGTATGGGGGGTAATTTTTTTGTGGGTACAGAGTGCCCTTTATTTATTTATTTATTTTTTCAGGTGAGAGTGGTATGTCAGGTGAAGGAAGTCGGTACAGCTGGGGAGGTAGGTTGGGTAGGTAAACAGACAAGACAAACAAGACGCATACAGGGGCGGTGTATGACACGTGTGGGGGGGTTACGCAATTGACGGGGACGGAGGTTTGGATATCCAGAGCCCATGAGCCCACAGATGGCAACAGTGGAACTGATATTCCCACCCATAGGCAGTTGCCACTGTTCCTTCACTGCCCAGGACAGGGCTGTGCTGGGGGCTGTGTAGGCAGGGCAACAGGCAAGCCCGTTAGTTGTGCCACCCGTGCCTCGAGCTGGTGTAGGGGCTCGAGAACAGAGTCCCGAATCTCCCTACGCACCACAGTCCGGATGCTACGGAGGGTGAGTGGTGGTTCTCCTCCAGCTACACTTGCAGAGGGGGGGGGGTGAGCCCCATCCCCTGCAGCGCTTCCACCCGCAGGTGGCACAGGGCCACTGGAGGAGGGTCCGGACTCGGCACTAGTGCCAGGTGCACTCGCCAGCTGAGGTGGGAGAGGTGGGTCCACTGGAACCCACCTTCCCTGTCGTCCTATGTTTTGCATTATGTCATGACAGTTTGGGTTAGTGACATATAATACCATTCACAATTAGTTGTAACAGCATGCATTAGTATTCCCATTAACCAAACACCCAGATATTCACACCATTGAACAGCGTGCATAACACATGCATAATTTGAACAGAAATACACAGTCCAACAACATGCAGGGTTAATTGATGGCAACGGGCCATCAGGTGTGGATGTATGAACAGGGCAGATGCATCAACAGACATGCAAATATATATGACCCGACAGGACAAACGTCCAGGGGTGTTAATTGTGATTGCACATACCATTTTCACGTGGAATGGGTTATATGTGTTTATAGGGTGGGGTGAAGAAAGTAATATTAACACCTTCGAATAACAATACATATGCTGTACATTTCTAATAGCTACATTTATATACACACTACTGTTCTAACTACAGTTTCCTATATGATAACTATTTCAATTTGGTGATAGGACTGTTACTGCAACATCAATATACATTTTATGGTTCTTCATACACATTCATATCTAGCTTTGCTCAGCTACATCATCCTGCTACATTTGCTTCATATAGCTGTAGACAAGTGTGGATGTTTGGCATATCAGACAAACATCCTATCTGCATATTGCAGACTGAGAGCAACATATCCAGATTTTGGGATACACATTCCAGATGCAGCAACACTTTGAACAGATTTTGCTGTTTGGTTTTGAATCTCACATGCATTTCATTCTGTCTTGACTGCAGTATACTTTATTCAGGGGTTATTACTACTGTATTGCTGGATTCATGACACTTTCTCACACTCTCTCACTTGCTTTCGTTTTACTATTCAGGATGGTACTTCTAGGCTTTATTGACATGTTTTACCAGTAGTTATTACAATCCTTTCCAGCAGTCTCACTTCTGTCATGTTTCAGTATTTCCACAGGGATATATTTCACACATGTGATTTCATCATCTTCTGCAGCTATACTTTTCAGCCTGCTGCAGGTTGTGTACTATTTTCTTACAGGCAGGGCATTTTTATTTCAGAATATATGTCGGACAGTTTCATGTTTAGGTTAAACTTACAGGCTGAAACACACTTTTGTAATCAAGCAATACTTGCATACACTTTCACACTGTTACTTGCAGATTTTATTCCTTAGTGACTACACTGCACTCTTTTGCTGACTGTCATACTTTTATATTTCTTTACAGTTACTGGTAGTGGATTACTGACCTGCCTGGTGGTGCAACCGCACCAGCCTATCGCCATAGGCTCTGCGGTTCGCAGAACGGACACCTGCAGCTGTAATATAAATGAAGTAATATTGGAATACACATCTCCATAATATCAGCTAGTTTAATTTCTTACATACATAATTAAATGTTACTTACTCAGTAGTGGGGCGTTGGGTGTTTGCCGGGCCTCCTGGATCCAAAGGTTCAGTTGGTCCTGCTTGCGTCTCTTCAGGTCTGCATGGTGGTGACGGACCTGCTCACCAGTCCTTGGAATCCCTGTGGCACTGGCGAAATCATGAGCCAACCGGTCCCACGCCTCAGCTCTGTATGCTCCCCAGAGGACCTGGCCTTGCATGAGTTGGGCCTCATGATTATGGACTAGGAGCCAGACCATGTACCTGGACTCCTCAACACCCCACCTCTGTGCTTGAAAGCAACTACCCTCTCCTACTCCTGTCATTCTGCCTGCAGGTCAGTTCTACAATCGTTTATGCTGTGTATTCCCCCCTATGGGGCTTATATAGTCTGTTTTTCCCGCACATATCTGTGATTGGCCATTTTGGAATTGTATCAACTTCAGTAAACCTGCATTGTCATGCTCTAGTTTGTATTCATTCCTATATATTAGCTATTATTGCATTTAAAGGTACTGCTGTCATGGTTTAGTGGTTCTGTACTTTGATTATGGTGTATAGTATCCTGGGTTTGAACCTGGCCACTGCTTTTTATTTTTCATGACTGTCTAGACATGCTGAGGGGTGTGCCTGTGTAAAGGCAGTTTTGATACGGCTTGCTCAACGTTGCCCGTCTGTTAGCTTGTTTGCACAGTGCACAGCTCCGCGCAAATGGGGTACGCTGCTTTAAGCCTCATTTGGCTATTGGCATGCATATTATGCTCAGCTCAGTTAGGGGCACATAGATTTAGCGTGTTAGACCACTGCTCAGCTACGGGCACTCATTTTGCGCCAGTTAAACCACTGCTCATCTACGGGCACATGCACTCACTCAAACTGTAGCTCAGCTATGAGCACATCTGGCATTTTTTCTTCTTTTGTTACCTCACATGTCTTCAATATAAATGGGCTATTTCATTACATTTTACATAAATTGTGGTTTTATGTGTACATATTTGTTAGGGACTTGTTTCCTGCTTATTTTGAAAAAAAAAAATTGGTGTTGTGGGGGCTCGAACCATGAACGCCTGCTCTTCAGCCACCATCTCTACTGCTACGCTATTGCTTCCTGGCTTATTTTGTATATTTAGTTCTTATATGCTTTCCCACCGACTGCTAACTGTAGCTGCGCTACGGGCATGCCCGTGCAAACGAGCGCACTCACGGTTAAACATCTTTACAATTTAAAAAAAATATATAACATGTTCATTTATATATATTTTATGTTCATAGTCTGTGGGGGCATGTTTTGTGTTGTGTTTATTCACATTTCCGTGGACTCTGTTGTGGGTGTTTACTTTGGTCACATTTACACTTCTGGGGGTGTGTCCGCTTGCAGGGCTCAGCCTACGGACACGCCCCCTACTGTCTTACATGGACCGTGTTAGACTTAGGTGTGATTCAGCATGCTCTCATGAATATGCAAAGCATGCTGACATCACTCCATTTAACTGCAGCCTCCGTGTAAGAGTTATAACTCTTACAAAGAGGCTTCGTGAATCCTGGGGATTGCTATTTTTGCTTGATAGCAGAGGATAATGGTTGTATTGGCTGAGTGTTAGATATACTTTTATTAGTACTAAAAACATTACTGAGGATTTATTTATTTATTTTGTTTATATTTTTATTTATTTATTGATGTATGTACTTATTTACTTACTTCCTGGTATTTAGTGCAGTTTTTTTGGAATGCATTCATTCCATGTGAGCATGAAATCCTTTTTAAGCTGTCTGGTTCATTTGTGGGATGTGGATGCTGTTGTGATGTGAAAATAATTTGCATATAAAATGACGCTAAAGCTAGATAGCTCTTATGGAAGGTCATTAATAAACAGTGAGAATAGAAGTGGGCCTAAAACTGGTACCTGTAGGACTCCCATACTTGGTAAGGAATTAAGGCTGATGGTATTAGAGGGCATAATAATGGTCCTGTTTGGCAGGCAGTTTTGAAATCAAAGGCATGCATTATCTGGAAAGTCAGACATTTTTATTCTTTGTATAAGGATGTTATGGTTTATACCCTCAAACTTTTTTTTGACGTCTATGAACATGGCTTTGATGAGTTTACCATCCTTCATATTCTTGCAGCTGAAATTATTTAGGAGGATGGTAGCTGTGAATGTACTATACATGGGTCTGAGCCTATGCTGTTTACCTGTAAATACTGTGGGATGTCACCTCAAGAAACAAATGCTGCAGTAAAACAAACCTCACCAAAGATAGCAGCCACACCAGTCCAGTAGTTTAGGCAATAAGGCTCACAATCAGGCAAAAAGTCCAAACAGATTTATTAATGTGTCAAAAATATTCCAGAAATACACTCCACACACGTTTTCGTCGATATAAAAGACTTCATCAGATACAACAAGATCCTACATTCAACAAGTTTAAATACTATAGCAAACCACTAATTGATAAATTGGTAAATCATTAATTAAACATTTAAAGTCAAAAAGCTAAATAAAACCACATATTCCAACAAATGAAGGTACCGATGCATTAAAATATATCTGATACATCCTAATCCACAGGAGCACTAAACTAAAAAATTTTTTAATTTAACTTATAATTTCATAAATACATAACTATATTCATTTACTAATATAAATCAAAAAATAAATAATACAAATAATGAATATATAAAACAGCTTAAGCACTATAAATTTAAATATAGTGTGCTTTGATTTTTAAAAAAGGAACAATCGAAATGGATTCATTAAGGCCAGGGGGTCTAATGGCCTCCAACAAAATCTGCCAATAGGTTTCTTTGTGGGCCAAGCGTGCCTCCCAAGGACCCCCCCTAATGTCCTTAGGAACCACATCCAAAACAAAAAACAAAAACTTAGCATTGTTACATGTAGTAGTATGTTTATACAGGGCACTAGTATTTTTGCACTTAGAAATGTCGTAAATGTGCTCATAAATACGCCTAGAAAATAACCTTTCGGTTTTGCCAACGTAGAACGCTGGACATTGTTGGCATATGGCCAGATAAACCAAACCACCAGTTTTACAGTTGTAATGAACCCTGACCTTGATGTCCCTGCCTCTACTTTCCAAAAACACATGGCTAGCCTGAAGTATATACTTGCAAGAGGAACAATGACCACACTTAAAGACCCCCACATTGGGTCTAGAGTGCAAGGTAGGGGCATGTTGTTGCTCTAAAGTCTTTTTAATGTTTATACCCCTCCTAAACACAGTTTTAACATCCTTACCCTTAAAGGTATCCAGGTCGGTCAACTCTTTAAAGGTGTCCCATTCCCTTTCCACAATACTTCTTATGTGAGAGGCATTTCCACTAAACTGTGTAATGAAAGTAAAACTACTTGCAAACTGGTCAGTTTTACTATTTGTAATACTATCTAGGGTATTAGCACCAGACCTACCCAATATGGGAGCAAATCTGGAAGATCTAACTAAAGTAACCTCCTCTTCAACGGTCTTAATCAAGGATACAGGGTAACCCCTTTCTAAAAATAATTTTTGTAAGGTGCCACATTCCTGCTGATAATCCACATCTAGGGAAGTCATCCTGGAAATATGAACGTACTGTCCCTTAAGTATCCCCCTTTTTTGAAAATTAGGGTGTGAACTCTGATAATGTAAATACCCATTGGAAAATGTGGGTTTACGGTAAATACTAGATTTAAACCCACCATCAACCATGGTAAGTGTTACATCCAAATAGTTAACACTATGCTGGGAAATATGATGTGTAAACCTTAAGAAATTGGTGGTGGTATGTATGTACTGAATAAATTTCCCTATATCCCCCACGGCACCTGTCCAAAAGATACAAACATCATCAAGAAATCGAACATAAAAGTTCCAAGATTTGGAAAAAGGGCTATCCAGGATAAATTTCTTTTCCCAAATGTGCATAATAATATCAGCAAAGGTAGGTGCACAATTTGCCCCCATTGACACACCTGTTTTTTGATGGAAATATTCCCCAGAAAAGAACACAAAATTGTTCTTTAAAACTGTTCCCATTAACTCAGTGATGGCATGCACATCATTATTAGTAATGTTGGGGCATTCCCAAAGGGCCTCCTCTAACCATTCAAGACCTAGTTCGTGGGGAATGACAGAAAAAAGATCCACCACGTCAATGGTCAAAAATACCAAATTAGGTACAAATAGTTCTGATGTTACTTGATGCAAAAAGGCCCAGGAATCTTTTAAAATGTATTCTTCCCTACCCCATAGTTCTTTCAATTTCCAATCCAAAAATTTGGATATAGGATGTGTTTTGGAACCTTGGGAGGCCACTATGGGCCTTAAAGGGGGGTCAATGGGGTCTTTGTGCACCTTGGGAATCCCAAAAATGGATGGTATTCTGGGGTCTAAGTTAGAAAGGAAGGTGTAGACTGGGAAATCAATAACCTCCTGATCTAGTAGGTCCTGAACAACTAGATCAATCTTATGGTAAGAAATATGGATTTCATTCAGGGAGGCAGAGGTGTATTTCTGATGGTCATGAAGGATGTCATACATTTTACCTTGGTAAACCAAACTATCCATAATGACCGTCCCCCCACCCTTATCAGGCTCCATAACCCTAAGGGTAGGGTCACCCCTAAGATGTTCAAGTAATTGTCTCTCCTCTTGTGTTAGGTTAGCCCCAGAACAGTCCATACCCAACTCCTTCCTAAACCTACCCTCGATCCTTTTCTCAAAATTTTTGAGTTGTGGGTGAAGAGGGGGATTAAAAGTACTAGATCTCCACAGAAAAAAAACAGGAGTAGCATTTGAATTACCCAGTAGGTGTTCCAAATTTAGTTTTCGAGTAAAAAGCTTAAGGTCCAGGATGGCTGATATTAAATTACTGGATTTCTTGGGCACATACTGTGGGATGTCAGTCAAGATTTGTTTATATAATATTTTTGCAAAGATCTTTGCTATGTGTTTGCAGTTCTCAGGTGTTTGTGGAGCTGCAGACATTGACAGAGGCATCACTGTGGCATGTTTGAAAAGATTGGAATGGTTCTGGTATTCAATGAAACATGCGAGAGAGGTGAAGCTAGACAGTTACTTACTAATTTGAGCAGTAGAGGATGTATGAGGCAAGATCTTGTAAATGAAATGGAAGGGATTTTACTCATTACCTCCTTTCTAGAGATGACTTTAATGTAACATTTGAGATAATCTAGGCAGTTAGAAGTGATAGAGATGGAGATGGTGCAATAATATCATTTTCTGGAATTAGTTGGCCTCCTTTGTCTTAAGCAACCACTTTTTTATAAGAGTGAGGTAATACTGTTGCTAGGTTTCTGACTTCATTGACTCCCTGCAGTGTCTCTAATTTTTAAAGGTGAATGATTTGAGGGTCAGCCTTGGGTCTTTTGACATTTTGAGTCTTCTGATTATTAGTGGATAAAGTTTGTGTTTTATGTGTTAAATGAAAATAAGGAAGATAGAAAGGTATTTTTCAGGGCAAGAGGAAGCATAAACTAGTGCCTGATCAATGTCGATGAATTCATAAATCAGGACAGTTTCTGGGCTTTCTGAGATTGTTCTAGCAGTTGTTTATTTTTTAATTACTTGGCTGTGATGACTTATTGAGTTAGGAAAAAAGGGGAGTAGAGACTCATTTGAGTTGATGAAGAAGATGTCAAGAATTGTGGAGTTAGTGTTTGATTCTACTCCCAATGGTCAACAATTGTGAGAATTTTCTACTCAGGATATGTGTTTGTAGTTTATTTTTTATAGATCTTTGGAAATCTAAGTTACAGTCTTCATTTATGATAACTAATGTAAAATTTTGAACAACTTACAGTTACTTGTAGGTTCTAAAAATACGCTGGTCTATTGCAGTAATCATAAATGGGAAAAATAACATCTGATGGACCACTCACATCAGCATATGTAGCTATCTTCAACTGCCCCCCAAAAAGATATGCTTTCATTTCTTCCAGTAATAACACTTCCAGTGAATATTCTCATGCTGCATGAGCTAGAACCTAGTGCTAAGTGTCCGGTAGCAAGCATGCAGCTTGTTAGGTGATGAACACAGCTCCTGTTAGACCAGTTCTCTGAGCTGGAAGTTATCAACAAATACAGATGGTCAACACTGATCAACAGCTTCATTTTAACTCTTTCACTGTAAAAAAAGAAACTTCAATACAATGCTATTCCGTGGTTTTAGTTGGAAGTATGCAGATGTTATATCTATTAACAAGGATGGTTCAGTAGATAATATCTCCAATTATAGGCCAATTTGTCTAATTCCCTTGGTGTGTGAGAGTTTTAAGAGATGTTTAGTAGCTGTCTTGACTACTGATTGTCTGTTTGATCTGCCTCAACATGGTTTTAGCTATAATAGATCAACATTTAGTATATGGACAACATTTTACGATTCTGTTTCTTTGGCTTTGAATCAGGGTTTATCTGTCATTGTAGTGTGTGTGCGTATGTATATATATATATATATATATATATATATATATATATATATAGATAGATAGATATAGATATATCGATATAGATATACATAGGGAGAGAGGGAGAGAGAGAGAGAGAAATCTTTCTAAGGCTTTTGATCATATCCCACATAATATAATTATTGATGCAATACATGAAAAGCTGATAAAGCCATGCATTCAATTTAATGTCTCAAACTGGCTGAGTGGGAGGAAGCATTGACTTAGAATTAAGAATTATGTAACTGAGCTGATGTGCTTAAAGTAGTCACTCAAGGCACAGTACAGGGCCCAATGTTATTTAATATAGTTTTTTCTCTGATATCAAATAATTTCTCTATCTGTATGGCAAAATACTTTGATGATATTATATTTGGAGAAGCTATAGCATCATCAAGGGACATAGAAGGATTTAATATGTACTTGTGCAAAGCAGCTTTAATTATAATGAAGTAAATAGTAAATGTATAGTCCTTTACTTTGGCAAACATAGTTTGGATATCAAGGTGAAATCAGAAACCGCAGTTTTACTGAATTTGTCAGAATGTAAGTATTTGTAATCATTTTAGACTTAGACCACACATTCAGCTAATTAAAACCAAAATGCTCAAAGTTGTAGTATTAATTTATAAGAACTTTGTTTCAAGGAATACAGAATTATTTAGAAAATTATTTATTGCATATGTTCAACCTGTTATTGAATATATTATATTTTGTGCATATGCCAAGGGGGATTTATTAATTTTAAAAGGAATACAGTTAAATTTAGAAAGAGAATTTCTGGGTTGAAAAATCTTCTATATCAAGCTAGATTGAAAGTTGTAGGTTTTTTCCAGAGGTTATAAGTGTATACAAGGAAAACTGTGTCTAATTTATTGGGCATTGACAAATGAGGACCTGCAATTACTACTAAACATTGAGCTTACAGATTCTATTCAATTATTCATTTAAAACTGGAAGATGTAGAACTTCAGCAAGGTCAAAAGGCTGGAAAAAATGGCAGAAGCTTTAAACAGCTCTTCAGATGTACTTATAAAACTGCAAATATAAGTGGCTGAAATGAAGAAAAGGCTGACTGAGTTAGTCTGCTCAAGAAGAGTTGTTTCGAATAATTGTAGAGTAAGAAGACAAAGCACACAGGGTAAACATGAGATTTTCTGCTGTACCAGTAAAAAAGGAATGAACAGACATAATTAATTTTATGAAAGCACAAATAAGCAACTGCACTGGTATTCCAAAGCAGGATATATTAATTGAAAGTGCACATCATGTTTATGCTCTGAACCTTCCCATGAGAAAGCAGCCAAGACCTCTATTAATAAAGATTTAATCATATCAGCAGAAAGAGATGATTTAGTCAAAACTGTGGCAGAAAAGCAAAGTATTAAAGACAATAGAGCACTGGCAGAAAAATGATTATTCAATGTGTACCAGGCAGAAGAGAAGAAAATTCATCCTAGCAATTATGGTATGTTAACAGGCAGGTATGAGATTCAATCTTCGGGATCTATCTGTCTTAAGAATATTTTTCCTGGAAGATCAAAGCCGTTTTTGATGCAGTACAGGCTCAGTAGAAAATACAAAAGTTTGTCCAACAAAAAGTGAGCCATCATACAGAAGGGGGGGTGGTCTACTTCTCATCCTTCTGATAATAAAGCTCATAGAGAGACTTTGCCAATGAAAACTTTTATAATTTTCCAAAGGACAATGCATGAGCACCTTGGACCTGAAATGGAGTCTGAGGTTGATGGGTGGAGATGAACATGGAGAAGACCAGAAACCTTGAAATTAGTGAATAAATTGCATGTTATATAGTAAGGCATTTTCAGTTATTGTTGTAAGTTATAAAGATATAAAAAGTAAGCAAGTGACGTCTTCCTTCTTTTGTAGTTTTACAAACTGTAGGCATTACAATGTGAAATAGAAGAAATGGTGGATGGAAGCATCTTTAAGTTAATATGCTGTAATCTTGGGGTGTTGAGGAGAGAGTGGGGTGTAAAGGTGTAGAGATTATAATATATGAAGCATTTATGTTTCTCTTGCCTTTGCATAGGTGAATGTCTGTATTAAGACATCTGGCTTAATCTAATAAGTTTTTGTGTAAACAAGTAAATAACAGAAAACTAACTATAATGAAAAGTTTTCCTTTACCAAACAAGTGTTCTGTGTGAGTTTAGAAATCTGCAACTGAGGGCAGCTGTATATGCTATTTTTGTGTTTTCATGGAGGCAAGCTGAGTACAGAGGCAGGCAATAAAAGTCAGAGCATTTTTTAAGGCTAAAATGTAATGTTTTCTGAAAGCGTACAGGCTCTTTTTCACATCTGGGAGGAGAATAACAGTAAGACAAGAACAGACAGAAATTAGTGCAAGTAAGAGCATATGCTATAATATGCATCTCAGTATGGATAAACTTAATTTTAAGTTAAGCAATGCCTATGTTTGTAGCATTTGATTTGGGACAATTGCTCCTGTCAAGAGGTTTAAACTTCATTATTGGAAGATGTATATAGTTTTGTATGTTTGTTTTACGTTAGTAGGTTCTGGGGGTGTTTGTTAGTATTTTCATTAATATAAAAAGTCTTATAAAACATGACATAGGCTCAAATTTAGATGACAAGAAGCAACTGTAAAAAGGATCAACCTGCCAAACTTTAGCAAGTGCATGTAACACAAAATCTGGAAATAGAAATTAAAAAAAAAGTTGTCATATTTAATAGGTGGGAATAATAATTTCTTATTATAGTGGATACTTTATCCATATTATGGAATATGAATAGCCTCACATGTATAGACAAAAAATAAAGAGTATTGAATTATAAAAGGAAATGTAGACTGCAAATAGCAATGCTGCAGAGATACATTTGGAAAGAAGTAAGCATATGAATTTAATAGGGAAAGGATTTTGGTATGGCTATTCAGCAGAGCATCAGGGACAAAAAGAAAGCAATTGCTAGAAGAGTTCCTATAGTAATAGACGAGGGAAAAGGGATAATAATGGTAGATTTGTTGTAGCAAGTGGCTACTGCCAAAGGAGGAGGATTCCACTGGCATGTATTTATATTCCACCTAAAACTGCTATTATGAAGCTTAAGAAATTTTTTGAAGAAATAATTAGCTTTCAGCAAGGAATAATCCTTATAGGCGGGGACTAAATTTGGCTTACAGCAGTGAGGAATATCTAGGGGACCTAGAAGAGAAATATAACAAAAGAAAGTACATTTCTGAAGAAATGTATGAAAATATTTGGTATGAAAGACGTGAATTCAGTAATAAGAACTCATTGAGAATTTACATATTATTCCCCAAGGTACAATAACTGGGCGAAACTACACAGAAATTAGATTTAAAAGGAACACGCTCATTTAATTGAAAGCTTTGGCACACATCCGATAACTCTTTCAGGTTATGCTCCAAAAGCAAATTATTTTCTTATCACATCTAAGGATATGTTGGAAGAGTCTAACCAAAAGATAATACAAAAACTGAGAAACTGGAAGCTCCTGTTTAGCTATATGGATAGCAAGATAAAAGCAATGAAAATGTTTTTAATCCCCTCAGTTTTATATACAGTTCAGGCATATTTTTAACAACAGGAGGAAAAGTTGTGGACAAAAGAGTTGAAGGAATTTATCTGGGAGGAGATGAGGTCAAGGCTGAAGAGGAATAAACTGATAATTGATCCTTCAAATAGAACAAAGTCGTTTAACAGTATCTAGTATGAAGGGATATTTTAGAACTATAGGAGAAAAGGATGATAATGAAGCGGGGGGTAAATTCAAAAAATAAGGACAGAGTAGGATTTTGGATGCAGAACCTCAAGGACAATAACAGCAGCCATAAAGGATGATTTAAAACTATATAGCTCATCAGATGAGGAACTGAAAGCACAACTGCAAGTTGTCAAGACTTTTCAGATGATATAAGAATGTCATTTGGATTTGATAAATGTGCAAAAGCAACCTTGAAAGCAGGAGAACTGTAGCATCAGGAAAACATCAGTTTGGGACAAGAATGTGATATAAAAGAACTTGAGCAAGAGGTAATATACAAATATTTGGGAATGTGATGAAGGATGAACAATAAAACATGAACGAACAAATGTGAAGAAAACTTAGTAAGGAATATTTTAGAAGACTTAAACTAATCCTGAAACAGCACTGACATCTAGGAACAAAATTCAAGCTGTAAACCAATTTCCTCTTCCTGTCCTAACTTACAATTGATTAGTGATCGATTGGTCTCAAAGTGTGTTGGATAGATTAGACAGGAAAACAAGAAGGATGCTTCATGCACACCAAATGATTTATAAAAGTCAGTACATATCAAGATTATATATTCCCCATTCCGAAGGAGGAACAGGCCTCCTTGAAATTGATTACATGTATAGATCTGCAATAGTGGGACTGCATACATATCTACTGACCTAACAAGACACAAACCTAGTGAAAGTTTTGAAATATGAGGAGAATAAATCTAATATGATGTCCCTGCTTAGTCTAGCAGAAGCAGATCGGTGTAAAGCAGGAAAGGAAATCAAACCAGAAGTAGATAAATATCAGACAGCAACTGAATTTGCCAAAAACAGAAGAAGGAATATAAGATAAATGATCAGATGAGAAGGCAAGAAATATGGAAAATACATAAATATAGTTGCAAATAAAGAAAGCTTCTGGAAGAACCTCATGTTGATCAGGATGAAATGAATGAATGTTAAGGAGAGGTGAATTCAAACCAAAAGCTGAAAGGTTAATATTGGTCGCCCAAGATAGTGGACTATGTACACATTGGTTTATAAACCCCATAGAACATGTGGGAGAAATAGACAAATTTAGGTTTTGTAAAACAGAACTGGAAACAGTCGCACACCTTGTTGCTAGCTCTGACATACTAATAGCAGAAGGATTGTATACTGAAAGGCACAATATAGTGCAAGACTGTTGCACTATGGATTGTGCAATCATTATGGTATTGAAGTGGCTGAAAAACACTGGAAACATGAACCACAAATTAACACAGAAAATTATGAAGTCTACATCACATTGGATTATCCATTAACAACAGTTCAAAAGATAGATACGAGAAAACCAGATATAGTGATCTATGAAAAGAAGGGAAAAGTATCATTGATCATGTAATTGCTACACCCCAGTGACTACAGTGTCTTACATACAGAGAGAGACAGAGTAAAAAAATTTCAAGATTTGCAGGCAGAAATGAGAGCAATGTGGAAGAAAGACACACAAACAATTCCAATAGTAGTAGTAGAAATGGGTCTTATAAAAAATGAATCTATAATCATATTTAGATATGTTACCAATGCATGTAACACCATATGAATTGCAGAAGGAGTCATTACTGGGCACATTGCAGGTGCTGCGATGAGAGCTTTTGTCTGACATTAAAGATGGAAACAATGCTAATTTTATGAACTTGAATCATACTTTGACTTAGGAATGGGGTCCACTCCCATCATGGTATTAGAAACCCAAAAGATTTGGAGAAATTAAAAAAGAGAGGGAGCAAAATGCAGTCTATATATCAGTGTAGCCGAAAAGCTTCAAAAAAGCGTTCAACAGTATCCCACATTCCTAATGGAGAGAAGGGGTCTGAATGGAGAGATGATAAGTCGGCAAGCAAAGGAGAGTAGTATTGCTGAAATTGAATTCATCCTCAAGTCTTGGTGAGTACCTTCATGAGGTGGACCCTGTTTTTCACAAAATCTCACCAGGATGACACTGATATATAGTCTGTATTTTATATAGTGTATATATCATAGACAGAAGTAGGTCAAAAATAAAAAAAGATAGCTGGGTGCACAAACCAAGGATAAAAAAGTTGTCAATCCTGGTATGCCAGAACAGGAAAAATGACAGTGTAGAATCCTCAAAATCCAGAAACATTCTACAATCGGACTAGGCCAGGCCCTGGGTGAGGATGACTTCACTGTTGTAGAAAGAAGTAGCATTCCACAAAAATCACAAAAACTGATAGGTCAAAGAAGAGCAATAAGGATGATGGAGTACACTATTGAGGATAAGAAAGAAATGATGTATTGTTACTATTATGCAAAAAGCCCAGAATTTCCAGACACAATATATACAAAAGATTAAGAGAGAAATTAGAAGAAGAATAAATACTTCCACAAGAAAAACTGTCAGAAGCCTCAAATAAAAATTTGTGTCCATTAATACAACAGATTTGTGACAAACATTACATAGACCAAGAAACGTTGATCTGTTTGGAAAAAAAGCATCTGAGGAAGTGTGAAAATATAAACAACAAAACCTAGAGATGTTTGAAAAGTATAAAAAAGAAATATGGACATAGGAGAGAAAAAGAGATTTGATATGGTGCAATATTTATGCAAAGTCAAAAGCCAAATTAATCAATACAAAAAGGCAGTCTCAAATATATTCAAAGAGAAATCCAGTCAAAGGCATCCAGATATGGAAAATTTCACAATAAAAACATAACATCACCGAGAGGAAATGCAGAAAAGATTAGTATAGTACAAGTTAAAAAATAGAATCAGATGGTATGGAATGCCTGCGAAGTGAAGGATTTGGTGTCAAAGGTCTAACACAGGTTACATCACAGCATGAAGGAATGCATCCCCAAAGTAAGAAGAAACAGGAAGATCAGGAAACATCTGAAGAAGAAATATGGGAAAGAAAAAGAGATTTAATATGGTGTAATATTTATGCAGAGGAGAAAGCAAAATTAATCAATGCAAAAAGAGCAGCACAAAAGATATTTGAAGAGAAATATAGGCAAAGGAATCCAGACATGGAACACTTTACAATACAAAATATAAGAAAACAAAGAGAAAAACTAGAAAAGAATATTAGTAATTGAGAACTTAAAAAAACAGAAACTGAGGTTATGGAGGACCTAGAATGTAAAGGATTCAGTGTAGAAAATCTTACTCAGAAACCACCACAGCTTTCTAGAACATTAGACATCCAAATTAAGGAGAAACCAGTGGAATGGGAAGCAACTGGCCAGTTGTCGTATGAAGATATTTTGGAGGCTTCCACAGCAAACCAGTATAAATGTTCATTTGAAGCTGGACAGCAAGGGGTGGAACAGGAAACTGTGGCAACTCTGATGCAAGCAATGGTGAGGAGTGATAGGCCAGTGAGTTCCCACATGACAGAGCAACAGATGACACAGGATGAAATTGAAGAGAATGTTCCACATGAAGATGCTATAGAACTCAATATAATATGTCCGTAGGAAATGGAGAACAAAGAATGTGCCCTTAGTTTAGAAGAAAATAATTTAAGATAAGAGCTGCTTAATTTAATAATAGAGATAGATAGACGTATTGAGATCAGTAAAAGAAATAAATTGCAGAAAGTGAGTAAAACCTAAATAGTCTGAAATTTGCTAAAACAAATGAACACAATAATTAGGACTGTTCATAAAGATCCATGTGATATAAAATAAGTAAACAGGATATATTACTGTGCAGCTAAATTAATAACAGATAAAATTCAACCACAAGAAGACAGGGTAAAAAGGGAAAGGGAGGGGAGAAATCAAATACCACCATGGAAGTATTGAACAGAGAAAACTATAAAGTAATTAAGATAAAGAAGTGTCACTGTTAGAAGAGTATAGAAGAAGGAACAGGTCAACAAAAATAATCAGATAGATGTGATAAAAGCAATCTGCACTATTATAACAAATCAGGATCTATCTTATACTATTGCAAATAATAAACTAAAAATCACAGCACAGGCAGAAAAACTTAGAAGATACATGGATAAATATAAGAGAAAGGTACAAAATAAGCAATTTATTGATGACCCTAAACAGTTCTATAGGGAATTGGGAAAGAAGGTAAAAGGAATTGACAGACTACCCAAAAAAGAAGAAATAGATACATTTTGGAGAAATATCTATGAACAACCTGCGGAACATAACAAAGATGCTAAATTGATAGAAGAAGTAAAAGAAAGAAAAAGAAGTTCAAAGGTACAGGATATGAAATGGGATGAGTTAATGGCCAGAGATATTGAGATAAAGTTAAGAAAATCCTCCAACTGGAAAACCCCAGGCCCAGATGCAGTACCTAACATCTGGCTAAAAATATTAAGACCTTTGCACGAACATTTAGCCATGAGTAAGAACTATTTGTATGCACACCCCGAACAGACACCAACCTCGTTAACAACAGGCAAAACAATGCTCCTACTTAAGAGTGATCCTGCAAGTTATCCTAAAAATTATAGACCAATAACTTGCCTTCTGAACACATATAAACTATATACTGGAATTGATACCAACAGAGTTTATAATTATTTAGAAGAAAATTCAATTATGGCAACAGAACAAAAGGGTAATACAAGAAAGTCATGTGGAACAAAGGATCATCTGTTGCTAAATACAGCCATAATGGAGAACTGTTAAAAGGGGAAGAATCTAAGTATGGATGGATTGACTACAAAAAAAATTTGTTAGTATCCCACATTCATGGATAAAAGAGTGCTTAAAAAATGTATAAGACACACCTTACACTGATCACCTACATCACAGTGACCATGAAACAGTGGCAAACCACTTTGCAATTAAGCCATGAGAATGGACATTACATTATTTCTGGGATAAAAATTCAAAGGGGGGATATTCCAGGGTGACTCACTGTCACTGCTGCTATTTTGTCTTGCCCTTAACCCTTTAGGCTGCCTACTTAATAGATTAGGCCATGGCTATAATCTGGCTCTTAGAAAACAACAAAGAATAAAAATCTCAAATCTTCTCTTTGTTGATGGCTTGAAATTATATAGTTCATCAGATGAGGAATTGAAAGCACATCTGCAAGTAGTCAAAACTTTTTCAGATGATATAAGAATGTCATTTGTCACACTCCACTTTAAAAACAGACGAAACACCAAAAGACCCTTGACGACCATTATTGAATCCACGTATAAACAGGTGCACCATAACTTTATTATTTATAACTTCATTTTCTTTGCATAGCATCAAACATCACTTAACCATCCATCAGGGCAGTGCACCACTACTCACTCTTCCCAAATAAACAGAACCCTCCACCTACTTGCTTATTCTACTGCATCTGGCAGCATCCAACCACTCACCTTCATCCCAAATCCTCACTTCCATCCCAACACCAGATGCAAGCAGCATTCAACCACTCACTTCCAACACTCCAGACTTCCTTAGTCCAAAATGCACACCAGAGGGGGATAGAAGAGGGACAAGCCTGCCCCTCTTCTCCACCCACCAGCCAGACCCAGGCTGTTCCCTCTCACTAAAACCAACCTTTAACCAGCACCTCCAAAATGAATCTTAAATTCAAATTAAAAAAATCTAAACCACAGTCAGTGAGGTGCACCACATCATCTTTGATCCACATAGAATCCCTCACAGCAAACTCCTTATGGTCTATAGTCCTCACTTCTATCACCCAAAACTCTCTCGCCAACCTAAAATTCACAAACTTCTGTGCCCATTCTACTGCCAAGAATTTTCTAGCATTCCTCCAAGACAAAGGGGGTATAATCTCCTACCACACTAAGCACACCCATGGGTACAACTTTCTTCATGCAAGCAGATCCTCCCTTATCTGGTAAACCAACTTCCGCTTTGGCGTTAGACCCAAATCATTACCTGTCTAGTGACCAACAAGATCTGATGAAGACCACTTGAGCTTGTATTGCTGTAAATACCAGCAGCAATCAGTTCCCCCTGAGTCCTCTAATGCCATGCCAGGTGATTCTCCAACCAAACTTGTGCTACCCCAACTCAGAACCCGTGCTCCTAACAGCTGCCTTCCACGCTGTCCAGTAAACATAAGAGTGACCTATGATGATCATGATCCTGTTGCCTAAAAAAGAAAAAAAAACTTAATTAAATTAAAGTTACAAACACCATCCCCTATTTAATATAAGCCAAAAAATGCTGAAGAAATAGAAACAGAGGTTATGGAGTACCAGCAAAGTAAAGGATTCAGTGTAGAAAATCTAACTCAGAAAACACCACAGCAGGATAGAGCAATGGACGGCCAAATTAAAGAGAAACCGGTGGAATGGGAAGCAAGGGATCAGTTGTCATATGAAGATATTTTGCAGCCTTCCACAAGAAAACAATATAGACATTCACTTGGAGTTGGACAGCAAGAAAAGGAACAGGAATATATGGCAACTCTGATGCAGTCAATGTTGAGTAGTGATAGGCCAGTGAGCTCCCATTTGACAGAGCAATGGATAACATAGGATGAAGTTAAAGAGAATGTGCCACAGGAAGATGCTATAGAACTTTCTATAGAATGCCTGCAGGAAATGGAGAACAAAAAAATGTGTCCCCTATTTAGAAGAAAATGAGCTAAGAGAAGAGCTGCTTGATTTAATAGAGACCGATAGACATATTAAGATCAATGAAAGAAATAGACTGCAGAAGGTTAATGAAACCCAAAAAGTTAGAAGTTTGATAAAACAAATGAAGACTAATTAGGACTGTCCATAGAGAGCCATGTGATATAACAGAAGTAAACAGGATATATTACTATGCAGCTAAATTAATTAGCAGATGAAGTTCTACTGCAAGAACACAGGGTAGGAAGGGAAAGGAAGGGGAGAAATCAAATACAATCATTGATGTATCGAACAGAGAAAACTATAAAGCAATTAAGACAAGAAGTGTCACTGTTAAAAGAATATAGAAGAGGGAAAGATCAACAAAAATACTCAGAAAGATAGATGCGAAAAAATCAATGCACAGTTTTATAATGTATCAGGAATTATCATGCACTATTGCAAATCATAAACTCAAAATATCA
The DNA here is from genome assembly GCF_019279795.1 of Protopterus annectens. Lineage (NCBI taxonomy): Eukaryota > Metazoa > Chordata > Ceratodontiformes > Protopteridae > Protopterus > Protopterus annectens. The sequence continues at coordinate 783,970,733 of NC_056736.1, read as the reverse complement.
GCACAGGTAGAAAAGCTTAGAAGATACACAGAAAAATATAAAGAAAAAAGTACAAAATAAGCAATTTATTGATGACCCAAAAAAGTTTTAAAAAGAATTAGGAAACAAGGTAAAAGTAATTGAAAGACCAACAAAAAAAGAAGAAATAGATACATTTTCCAGAAGTATTCATGAAGATCCTGTGGAACATAACAAAGATGCTAAATGGACAGAAGAAGTCAAAGAAAGAATAAGAAGTTCAAAGGTACAGGATATGAAATCGGATGAAGAAACAGCCAAAGAGATTGAAACAAAGTTAAGAAAAGCCTCTAAATGGAAAACTCCAGGTCCAGATGTAGTACCTAACTTTTGGTTAAAAGTATTAACATCTTTGCATGAAGATTTAGCCATGAGTAAGACCTACTTATATGTTCACCCCCGAACAGACACCAATCTGGGTAACAACAAGAAAAACAATGCTCCTACTTAAGAATGAACCTACAAGCTACCCTAAAAATTATACACCAATAACTTGCCTTCCGAAGATATATAAACTGTACACAGGAATTGACGCTAACAGAGTCATTTGGAAGAAAACTCAATTTTGGCAATAGAACAAAAGGGCAATAAAAGAAAGTAATACGGAACAAAGGATCATTTGCTGTTAAATAAAGTCATGCTGGAGAACTGTAAAAAGGAGAAGGATATACGTATGGCATGGACTAACTACCAAAAAGCTTTTGACAGTATCCCTCATTCATGGATAAAAGAGTGCTTAAAAATATATAACATACACTCTACACTGATCAACTACATCACAGCAACCATGAAACAAACCACTTTGCAATTAAGCCATGATAAAGGGCAAATTATTATTCCAAGGATAAAAATCCAAAGGGGATATTCCAGGGTGAATCTCTGTCACCGTTGCTCTTTTGCCTTGCCCATAACCCACTAAACTGTCTGCTTAACAGATTATGTCATGACTATAATTTGGCTCCCAGAAAGCAACACATTTTAAAGACTTCTTGTCTTCAAGATGTTGATGATTTAAAACTGCATAACTCATCAGATAAGGAACTGAAAGCATAAGTGCAAGTTGTCAAAATGTTTTCCAATCATATAAGAATGTCATTTGGTCTTGATAAATGTGCAACAGCAACTTTTAAAGCAGGAAAGCTGCAACACCAAGAAAACATCAGTTTGGGACAAGAATGCAATATAAAAGAACTTGTACAAGAGGGAGTGTGTAAATATTTGGGAATTGATGAAGGATCAACAATAAAACATGAACAAATGTGAATAAAACTCAGTAATTAATATTTCAGAAGACTTTATTTAATCCTGAAAACAGCATTGACATCTAGGAACAAAATTCAAGCTATAAATCAATTTTCTCCTCCTGTCCTAACTTACAGTTTTAGAGTGATTGACTGGCCCCAAAAAGTGTTGGATAGATTAGACAGGAAGACAAGAAGGATGCTTCGTGCACACTTAATGATTTATAAAAATCACTGTAAACCAAAATTATGTATTCCCTGTTGCGAAGGAGGTATGGGCTCCATGAAATTGATTACATGTATAGATCTGAAATTGTGGGACTGCATATATATATTTGCTGGCCTCACAATACCTAAACATAGTGAAGTTTTGAAACATGAGGAGAATAAATTTAAGATGACTTCCCTTCTTAGTCTAGCAGAAGCATATCAGTGTCAAGCAGGAATGGAAATCAAACCAGAAGTATATAAAAATCAGGCAGAAACTGATTGTGCCAAAAAACAAAAGAAAGAATATAAAGTGAAGGAACAGATGAGAAGGCAAGAGATGTAGAATATGTATAAATATAGTTGCAAGTAGTTCCGCTGTGGCAACCCCTAACCGGGAAAAGCCAAAAGATACAACAACATAGTTGCAAGTATAGATAACTCCTGGAAGAACCTCATGTTGATCAGGAATGGATGCAGGAATGGTTAAGGCTAGGTGAATTCAAACCAAAAGATGAAATGTTAATATTGGCATCGCAAGATAGTGGGCTACGTACACATTGGTTTACAAAGTCCATTGAACATGTGGAAGAAACAGACAAACGCAAGTTTTGTAAAAGAGAATTGGAAACAGTTGCACACCTTGTTGCTGGTTTTGACATACTAATATCAGAAGGACTGTATACTGAAAGCATAATAATGTGACAGGACTATTGCACTGGGGACTGTGCAAACATTATGGTACTGAAGTAGCTGAAAAACAATAGAAATGTGAGCCACAAAGCATCACAGGAAATGACAAAGTCTACATCACATGACATTGCCCATTACCAACAGTTCAAAAGATAGATGCAAGAAAACCATATATAGTGGTCCACAAAAAGAAGACAAAAGTAGCATTGATCATTGAAATTGCTACACCCAGTGACTACAGTGTCTTGCATACAGACAGGCACAAAGTCATAAAATATAAGGCTTTGCAGGCAGAAATGAGAGCAATGTGGAAGAAAGATATCCAAACAGTTGCAATAGTATTAGGAGCAATGAATCTTATAAACAAGAATCTACAATCATATTTAGATATGTTACCAGTACATGTAACTCTGTACAAAGGAGCCATTACTGGGCATATTGTGGATACTGTGAAGAGCACTTCTGGCTGACATCAAAGACTGAAACAATACTAATTTCACGAATTTCAATCATACTTTGACTTAGTAAGGGAGTCCATTCCGTCATGGTTTTAGAAGTGCAAATGATTTGGAGAAATTAAAAAATATATATTATATATATATAAAGTTGCAGAAAGTATTGTAAGAACTAAGCCACAACTTGAATGCACAATGGAGATTTTGCCAATAGGGATGACTGCAGTTAGGGCTACAGAGAATAGGCAAGACGAGGCTGGAATTTACTGAAGAAAACTGGCAAAGGAAGCAAGGAGTTGGGAGCAAATAATGAGAGAGAGAAAGGTAATAGAATGGGAAGAGGCCAAGAAGACATTTGGACTGTATGCTGGAGACTTTCTTCCCCATCAGGAACTGATTATCAGAGTGCAGTTGAAGAGAAAGTGATAAGAGAATCATAAGTGAAAGACCTGCTCTGGTAGAGTTTTTTGTTGAATGTCAAAAAAAGGGATAATTAGTAGGGCATTTAAAATGTTGCTCGATAGCTATAGGAAGCAATGAGAGGAAGTTAGAAGAGATTAGGAAAATAGACTGGATAAGCAATTCTCAAGAAAACAATGGTAGGGCATATATATGGCTCCCAAGTATGCAACAAAGTCTAGAAGGTTTAGGATTTTTGCTTGGAAGCATTTGCATGGGTATTTATATTCCCCAAACAGACTCCAGATAACTTTTTCTTCAGGTAGATGGCAGAGTTTGGAGGTGTGATGGGTAAGAATGAGCCAAATGGGAGCATATGTTTTCAGAGTATAATGAGTTGGCAGACTACAAAAATTCCCTACAGAGTACTGTGTCAGAAATATTGGGTGAGCAAATGGGTGTAACTAAGGAAATTTTTTTTTGAGCTGGGATGCAAGATCTGAACTGCCTAGACATAGTAAGTCTTCACTGCTTTTAATTCTAGTGGATGCCAAAATAGTAGTTACTAGAAAATGGAAAACAAAGTCTAAACCAACTATATTTGAAGTATTGAATATTTTAACAGAGATGAAAGAACTGGAAGTCATATCTTTAGAAAAGGGTAGGAACAAATTAGAAAAAAATGGAAATTGTGAGAACAATACATGCAAAATATGTTTTTGAGGAGCAAGGAAGGCAGAAACTGAGCAATTTATGTAATGTCAGATTGATGATAGCTACACAAAAACACATCATGTATAATGTTTGCAACTAGGAACATGTTAACTTGGTTTGTTTTCTTTTATATAAATATATGATTTCCTATGTCTTGAGTGGTAATTCAATAAAGGTGTTTTTAGAAAAAATGGGGAAAGACAGTAAAACAAAAAAAAAAAAAAAAACCAAAACAAAATACTGCTGTCCAGGGAACAGGTGCTGCCTTAGTGTGATTTGGATGTGACATATATGAGTCCATGCAGTCAGCGAGGAACCCTAATGCACTAGATAATATTATTTTCCTGCTTCTGGGCACACCCACACATGAGATATTTCAGTACTCTATGGAAAAGAATTGTCTGCATTTGTTTGATTTATCATAGCTCACAGCACACAAGTCTGATAACAACTTTTAAATGAAAACTCACATACTCGTACTCTTGTAATACGTGCCCTTGATCCATAAAATGGATAAGACTTTTTTTTTCACCAAGAGGGTTGCTCCACATTATCTTACTTTATAGACCTTATTCTGTGGTTGCTGCAGCTAGGATAAAGAGAATCACTGACAGACATTGCAATGCCTGATTCATTCATTCTCCATAAAGGGTCAGCATTGGAACACTCACAACTCACTGCCAAATGAGGATTACTATATTATTCAATTATGAAGTCAGCAATGATGTACAAGAAACTGCCAGAAAAAGCTATTATGTCTGTCATTAAATGAAACTTGAGCTCAGGTGAACCAAGCATGTGACAAGATGATGGACAATACAGTAGAGGTACTGCAGACTGTTGTGACATGTCATGCAGCCATGAGACAGTTCTTTGAGCCTCAGATATATCAACTGTCTCTGTAAAGTCACCCTCCCATCTTGGGAAATGAACATAGATACAACAGCTGGAAAAGATACATACATACATACAAATTTTTCAAGCACTGGCATTAATACCCTTCTAAACAATTTAACAGAAATGGAAGCCAGCCACAAGAACAGCTAAAAATCACACGATTTTTATTAAATTACTGAAAGTAGTATACAATGTTAAGCACTTTCTTCCCTCTATGAATAGGGGACTTCCTCAGAACAAAATAACGTATATGTTATTTTGTTCTGAGGAAGTTCCCTATTCATAGTTGTTCCCATAATAAGTGTCATGGCTGTTCTTAAAATGTCTAAACCATTGCTTGCTTTAATGTTATTTTGTAGTCTATTACACACATCATCTGCTATCTCAGAGAATCAATTACTACACTTCTCATTCCTATAGAATCTATTACATAGGTTGTCTGATTATTCTCTACTACTTTTTGATAAGCCAAACATTCCCAGAGGCAGTTGTCTCTAAATATCCTATATACCTGAATGGAATATTCTTAAATATCAATATAATACACTGCACAAGTTCAGATATTTTAGTCTTTCATAATAACTTAAAATTTCAAAACCATGGATGCCTTTGGTATAATTCCATTGTACTTTTCCAGTTTACTTATGCTTGTTTTTTTATCAAGTTTCCATATTGTTATCCCATACTCAGGTTTGGATCTAATGTAATTAACAAACAATGACTGCATCATTTCTAATTACTAGACTTTATAAATCTTTTATGTAAACTACAGTTCTATAACTATCATCAACCAATCAGCTGATTATGATTAGAAAAACTCAAATTTGGATCTACCCAATTAGCTAGGACCTTAAATGTATCTACAGTTTCAATCACTGTGTACAGTATTAAATACTCACTTTTCAATTTATGTCTCTCAAATCTCATATGCTTAGTTCTTGATATATTTATCAGCATATTATTCTTATGTGCCCAAATGGTCAATTCAGTCAAGTTCTTTTGCAGATATACCCAGTCTGTAACACATGTAATCACTTTATCCAGTTTCAAGTCATCTGCATACAGACTGTAGAACACCTCAGATAAAAAGATAACTGAGAGATAATAATCTAAACAAGTATGGTTTCAGGACAGACACTCTGACTGTAACCAAAAATATCACCTGCCCAATTGCTGTATGATACTTGCCATGTCCTATTTGTAAGCAATACATCTAGCCTTCTTGTCAAGAGTACTTCAATACCTAGTTGTTCTAATTTATTGATTTTATTTATTTAACATTTGTTTACCAGGAAAGTCCGGCTTGAAAGAAAGCGAATTTTCAGCAGAAACCAGGTGAGAAATGCTCCAGATATATGTCTTTGTAATGTGGGAGGAAACTGGAGCACTTGCAGGAAACCCACATGGATGAATAGAGGACATGCAGACTGTGTAGAGAAGTCACCCCGGCCGAGAAACAAACTGGAGAACCTCTTGCTGTGAGGCGACAATGCAACCGTTGCACCACTGCACCATCTATCAGTATTTTGTGTAAGACACTGTCAAATACTGAAATTAACTCTATATAAATTACATCACAGCACCATTTTTCATTCATAACTGTTATTATATTGTTATAGGACATCATGTTACAGGTGATAATAGCTCGATTTTCAACATATGCATGCTGATATATGGTTTCACATCCTAGCCTTTCCAATTCTGAAAATAACTTATCCAGTATTACCTTCTCCATTATTTTTCCACGACATGAAAGTAGACTTAAGGGTCTGCATGACTCTGGGTTTCTCCTACTCCCTTTTCCCTTAAAGACAAATTTAATAAGCATGTCTCCAATCCTGAGGAATCTCCCTGTATTTATACAACCTAGTAAATAATAGATATAATGGGACTGTAAGTTCTTGCTGAGGTGTTCTAAGGTCATTATTATTAATTCTGTCTCCTCCATGAGCTCTGTTTGGATCCAGTTTGTGTAGCTCTTTTTCTGTATAATTTAATTTGATTTCTGTATCTGAGGTTACCTGGATGTCACGAGGACAATTTATCACCCACCCCCTTGTGAAGCCAAACTGTTTTGCATGAGATTTTGTAACCCATTCAACTAATAGATCATGTATGCAGTAAATGGATAAGTTCCCATTGTAAATCCAAGGCCAGGAAGCGTGATATACAGAATTATAAAAAAATTAGGTGTAATTAGTGGGAATAGTAATATACCAATTCCAAAATAGCTGTCCCCTTTCTCCTAGGCACAACTATTTCAGAATTAGTATATAGAAGTGAAGGGTATGTGAATGTTGCTATCCCCTGCTGCCTGCATTGTGGGGTGCAGTGTGACTTGCCCCTGCAAAAAACACTTTTAACATGAGACACTTACTTTTCAGTTTGCTTTCATGGACTTCCAATAAGGTATCCAGATGGATGATCCTAGCTACCCTCAGGAAAAAGACAGTCAGATCTCACCATTCTCCTTGGTTTTCTCATTTCTGTATAAAAAAAAAATTTACCAAAGACTTGGGATGTGCTACACAACAAAAAGGTCCTCAGCAATGACACCAGACTGGCCCTTACTAATGCATATCTTCACCCCACCCTGCTATACACCTCTCCTATTCTAACCAGTCTACAATCCATCTTAAAAACATAGCTGAAGCACTCCTACAACAAAATTGCTAGATTCGCTGCTAAATAACCCTATAGCTCACTCCAATGTATATCTCTAAAAATTCTAAACCGGCTTGAGCTACCTCACCAGCTCCTTCTCTATCAACTTCTCCTCACTCACTTCATAATAAACAAACCTACTTCCTGTCCTGCCATTGCTCCACTCATCACTTTCTATACAACCAATCCTTCACTCCAGAGCTCTGATCAGCTTCTGTTCTACAAGCCTAAAAAATCCTTATGCCATTCCCTATGCAGCTATACTATGGCTCTGTCCTAGAATGAAATATCTCTATCCATCAGATGTATCCCAAATAGTCTCAGATTTAACCACCTAACATCCTGTCAACCTATCAAACTCCTCTACCTCCTTTTTATAATTTCTCCTGCCTAACTTACCTTCTACCTCTCCTCTTTACCCTGTTTTACAATTTATTCTATATTATGCACTCTCACACACTCACTCTTTCCTTCAGCACCCCTCCCACTCCATTACCTCTATCAGCACACCCAGCTGATCCTCATCTCACTGTCCTGTACCTCCATTTGTTCCCTTTACTTCCATCTTTTTCTTCCTTTTTCCCAACTACTACTTCTATTCTTTCTTTTTCATAATTACTACTTCCATTCTTTGCTTGTCCCTATCTCCACTGTTCTACTTACAACCAGTCTACAGATAGTTCAGCTCTCCCTCAAACCTTTTTCCTGTTGTTGTATTTTACTACTAAATCTGGCATTCTTACTCAGACAGCTACGTATTAGTTTTACTATGTATAATATTTCTATGCTTGTTAACTATAGATGCCTGTCTTGAACAACATAATTATGTCAACATTATTACCATTATTATTATTGTTGTTTTGTCTGAAGCTTTTCTCCCCAGGCCTTCACAGAAAAGGGCTTTATGCCCTATCGGACTTATCCTGGTTAACAAATATCAACATAAATAAATAAATATATATATATATTATGTGCATAGTTTTGAAAATGTATAGTGTACATGACACATATACATGAACACCTGTGTCCTATGGTCACCAGTTTTAAAAATGTATAGTGTACATGACACATATACATGAACACCTGTGTCCTATGGTCACCAGTTTTAAAAATGTATAGTGTACATGACACATATACATGAACACCTCTGTCCTATGGACACCAGGTGCATCATCTTGTACAACATGATAAAAAAACAAACAAGGTGGAATTCCTGCTTGGGGTAGGAGGCTTATCCAGAGAATAACAACATACTAGCAATCACAAAAAATAATATATTTATCAAATGATTCCCTAGAAATTAACACCAATGCAATACAATAAGAAATGCAAAATGGTTACCTGTGCTTGCTAGTACTACACTATGCCTCTCCACCTTTACCTTTAAAGTCTTAAATAATAACTACTGCCTTATTGCCCCTTTTTTACTAAGAAGCTGACTATTTGAAACTCTCCATGTTACTCAATGACAGAAAATTAAAATACCCTAATAGTACAGGACTCTCTTCCTGCATTATTGTAGCTAACATTAAAAAACTTTATAACTATAGTGTAAACATGCCAAGTCAAGAAATGCATCTGATGGCAGATGGTATTCTTGTGATCAAAGAGGCACTGTGAAGCCTACAATCAGTTGCATGCAGTCATAACTTTCACCTGCTCAAAACAGCATCTTTCAGCATAGGATTATACCACAAAGAACACCATACTTTACTTGGAGAAACCAAGATCAGCTGATGATGATGGCCATTAAACTGCATGAGTATACATATCAGTATCTTAAGAACCACCCATTCCTTGCAAGCCCTGGTCTCCCTGGTCATCACTGACCTGACCTCTGTTGGGAAAACTTCTATAACAGATGATGGATTATGATTACCAATATTGTCTGCAGAGTCCTGTTGCAGTACTGTGTGCTGTAATCTCACTGCCTTGGTGTTTATGTGTATCAGCAGAGGCCTCCTGTGTGTCTGGCACAGCCTTCCTCAGTTGTTGCTGCAGCCTTTAAGGATAGCTACATTTGAGGTGATAAGTGCACCAGTCTAGTTTACCTATATGGCTTTTAACATGCACTTTTTCAGCAGTAGTGGCAGAAATAAGTAGTGCATGTACACAGCATGTTGCAGCTACAAAGGATCGTAGTTCATACATGGAAGTTAAGTTATAATTACATAAAACACACAGACACAGACAGAACACAGACACACAGACCCAGACACAGAGACACACCAGAATAATATGATGTCTATATGTAATTCACTTAATAGACTGCATGTGCAGCAAACAACCCCTAAAATCTGCAGCACACATGCATGGTATATGCGAGGCCTTTTAACATCACCACAGATTACATACACATAGAGTTGACAGGTGTTATATGGCATGCAAGTTTTAGAGCATTCCTAATCTTACATGATTAGCTGATACTGCAGATGTAGGCTGTCCTACACAGCATCAAATTTGTGTCCATTTCCAGAATACACATGTAGCAACACTGCTGATTAGTCCTATATAAAAGTGAATCTTAATGTGAACATAACCTACATGGGCTTAGGGGAGAGAGCATTTTATGGATGTTACCAGTTAACCAGTGGTCTAAATCATGGCTTAACAATGATACCAATAATTCATTTAGCTCAGAGGAAGTGGTAGAGAATGACAACATGTGACATACCTAACCACCATAGCATCCCTTGCACATCACTGTACTTGACCACAAATAGCCAACTCATCCCAATAGAGCTGCGTCATGTTAACACAGCACTTTAAGCAGCATCTGAATATTGGGTGCACATACATTATCATTCAGCAGTCTTGAAACAGACAGAATTTAGTGGGCAAATGCTTTTTTAATGGGTTAGCAACCTAAGTAAAATTAGAGTTTTACAAGCCTGCCATAAACAGATGATTGAGGGTTTGCCTATCTAGAGCATGATGCATTCCTTGATCCAAGTGTAGTTAACAAAGACAAAGAAGATCTTCAGTGTTTACATCCATATTGCATTAACAGGCATCTTTATCAGTTTTTTACCTATTCTGTTATTACTTGTTAGTTATGATGAACATATACCATTATCTGCTGTACTACAACTCAGTTATGTTAAATATGTATCATGGAATGCAGGTGACAAACACAAGGAACCTAGCTTTATACATGCATATCATTAATAACACAAAAACCCAACTCCGTGATACTCTTTTTCTGAAACACACTGCTAAATATTTGACACTGGCTGCTCACATTTTAAAAAGAAGTTAAGAAAAAAGGTGCAACACTTCCTCATGCATGTTATGGACTGGTAGCCTGTACACAAAAGAAAGTCACAAATCTAATAGCCAAACTGGTAAGTTGCTGCTACCCCTACCTTATGGGTTCATTTATCATGCTTATGACCTACTGACCTTCAAGCAGCTTGACTGATGTATATCAAGATTGTTTTTGAAGAAAGTTAATTGCTTATTTCTTCTGATTGTAAGGTGAAGCATGTTATATAATCTTTGATGGTGCTAGGTAATGTATTTTTCATTCTGTCATTTTGTTCTATTACTGACATTCATTTTTAGTATTAGGTTCCTCAATCTGGTGTTACCTTTGCTAAGAAATCAGTAGCAAGATGCGTATATGCTTTTTGTAAATTACAGGTGCCAAAACAAACAAGAAAGCAATGCAACTCACACAGAAAAACATTTTTAATCACTAAAGGAACCGAATCAGTATAAGAATTCCATGCTTATTATGTTTTATTTCACATCATAAAGCACTTCAATCAAGGAGTAGTCTTAAAACGACTCAGACTGGTGATGGTGTTGGTACAAACACCTTAATTAGTGAGATCTGCTCATACTAAATGAACTGGCCTTAAATAGCACTGCAGGGCCTGGCCCCATGGTGTAGAGATGGATACCTTACAGCAACCCCAGTGACAGGGGTTTGATTAGCATCCCAATACTAGAAAAGCCAGGCAGGGACTGGGAAGAGGAAAGAAAGGCATGTCTCACTCATCTATCTCAAAAGATGGCAGGGATTCACATGCATGTGTGGGGCACACTGAGTGGTGTGCTGTCTTTGTTGGAGACCACCTCTTGTGTTCCAAGGAAAAGGTAGGGTTACTTGGAGGGTCTTTGTGAAAGGCAGCAGACATTCTCTGTGGACTGCCTATTACACGCTACTCTCCAGCAGCTAGCTGAGTTTGCATAGTTAATACTGGTGAGACAATAACAAGAGTTTGAACTGACCCTTGACAGTCATTCTTGGTCTGCGCTCACCCCAATGAAGGAAACAAATGGGATAGTTGGTCAGGTGGGATCTGATAGTCAGCAGACAGTAAAGGCAAAAAGCCAGAAAAAATATAACTTTAGTAATTATGTCAAAACACTGGATTATTGATGTGTTGTTCGGCCTTGATGGAATCAAAGCCCCTAGCCTGATGATCCATTTTGCTTCATTCATTTCATTCAGATATGGCAATGCCATTATTTGTACAGCTTTCTATTCAATTGGATTACATGTAGATTCCATTGATTTTCATGAAGGATCTATTCCACATCTGCTTTTCTAGTGTATTTCTGAGGTAATATTTCATTTATTTTTATAGCCTCAGTTAATGCCGCAGTGTTATCTCATAGCCCAGCAATGGTTATGTACATATATGTTAGTCCTACAATGTAGTTATATTTTCAAGTTAGTTTACTCTTATTTATTAAAGATATTCAAAACTGGACCTTTTTTTTAATAATGTCATATTCTGATATGGTGATTTCTTATTCTTTTAATTTTTTAATTTTAATTTTGTTGAATTTTGTCTCTGAAGCTCTGATTTTTTTTTTTGGTTGTTCAATGGAGTTTGAGTGCATTACTTTTGTGATTACAGTGTCTGATTTTTTTCTTTAAGATGTGATGCAATTCTATCATTGTGACTGCTTACAGTATTTGTACACACACACACACACACACACACACACACACACACACACACATTTGCATATGTATGTATATATACACATACATATATCTCTGTGTTTGTATAGAATCCATTAATGTCAAGTTGTAACTAAGACAACCATTCCAGATTCATGAAACTCCATGCAAGAATAAGACTATTCTTGCACAGATTAGTTTGTGTCCATTTAGAACAGCAGCACGCCTTGCATATTCATGAAGGCATGCTGCTGTTTAATCTACAAGGACAGGAACAGTGAACAAGTGCAGGGGGCGTGTCCAAGTAGTGGACGGACACTAAACATGCCCCCTGTACTCAGAAAGTGCCGAACAGCACTTTCTAAGCCAAACTGGCATAATATTAGAGCATTGCTGTAATATTATGCCAGTATTTCAGTGTCCGCGGACACTGAAATAAAACTCGGCAACCAGAAAGCAATGTAATGGGCGTGTGACAGGTTCTGAGACACACCCCCTGCATTGCTAAAGTGCCATACACCACTTTTGCAACCTGCTAAAGCAGGAAATGTGTGCAAGTGCACACATAGAGGGGGATAAATCCCCCAAAAGTGAAAAAGCACAAGTATAGCCCCACAAACATAGAAAGTTGATAGAGAACAGGTCATGCACCAGCATGAATCACATAACAGGTGAAGTCTGAAAGCAAATGTATGCCAATATTTCCTCAGAACAGTGCATGTTAACAAAGGCACAAATGATGGGGGGAATAAATACTACATTAGGGACATGCTTGAAAAATTGCCCTCACACAATTAGACAGTTGATAGATAACAGGATATGTATTAGCAGAAATTCCTGAAGGATAGAAGCCTGAAAGCCAAATCAATGCCAGCATTTCATGAGTGCAGTCCGAAGTAGTTGTCAGAACACCACAATACATATCCATATAACCTAAAAATATAATAATAATATATACTTTTTCTTAATAGCCTAAGGAATGTTTAAGTGTAGCTAAGTGGGTGTACACATTATGGACATCCACTGAGCATAGCTTAAACATCTGCTTAGAATAGCTTAAACATCCCATAAGAGTTAAATGCAAATAGACAGGTGGAATTTTCATGCCAAGATGGTGTAGTGGTTAGAGTCATGGCTTTACATTCAGGCGTTCATGGGTTGAGTCCCAACAAAGTCAACTTATTTTCCTATGTGAAAGTAGTGATAAAATTATTACAGTAAACTTAAATTATGTAGCAACTTTGTTTGTCAACCAGGGTAGTGTAGCAGTTCCAAACATAAGATGTCAGTGTAGAAAAGATGTGAAGCCCCCATATAAACACAAGAGCCCCATACAGTATAGTCACACAAAAATATAATTTAATGAAATCACATAGGAGGATGTCATGGAATGTAAACATAAAATTATAATGTGTATATAAATATTGTTTTATAATATAAAATTATAAGTATAATATGCTTAAACATGCCTTAATCACTCTGTATCCATCAGACCTTCTTCTACCCAGCAACAAAAGAGTCAATCCTTTTAAGTTGCGAACCTGGGATGCTGTCCACTACAATCACAGCAAAATCCCACTATACCATCTGAGCTGTGAGAATGTGCAATGTTTTACAAACATACTATGTATTCTGGTCATTTAACATTAATGAAAGAAAAACAGCAGTCACAACTGTCAAACCCATGAACCTGAACATTATAGTCAGAAGAATGTACCACTATACCGTCTAAGCTGCAGGAACTAATGTTGCTTTTTCAAACATATCATGCAATAGAAGCATACAACATTAGGGAGAAAGCTTTGTGGAACCATTCATAATACAGATATACATATATAAAAATATAAAGGGGAAAAAAAAAAAAAATATATATATATATATATGAATATATGTATATAACATGCAGTGCAGTTATACCTCAGAACCATCCCTCTCAACCTGTTAGTGCAAGAAGCCTGTACAAAGGCTTTAAAAAGGGTAGGATGGGCCACATATAGGGACATATTTCAAATATTGTTGTTACAAATGAAGACATTTGCTACAGCAACAGGATGCATTTCAGCAGACAATTACTGAAGGATATGAGAATGGAAACTGAAATGTTATGTAATCATTTACTGACAATAAATCCTTTGATCATCACCATGATTTACCAGACTAATACAAATAAATTGTAGAACTGAACAAAAGTATGGGCCAAACATTCAGATATTCTGTGAAAATCCTGGCAGTGGAGAGGTATGCTCAGAACCCCTTAGTGTAATGAATCCAGACCACACCTGACAAAGTGGGGGGACAAAAGCATGAAAATAGGGACAAATCCAAAATACATCAGTAGATAAGCCAAGAAAGTTGATGTAGCAACACTGTATGTCCTAACATATGTCGATTGAAATATCACAATTCCAGGACTCAATTGCTTCTCATGAGTTAGTGACCTCAATCCCCACATCATACCACTGATGTGTCAGGAATACACAACAGTTATGGGGACCAGACCAAAGATATTGGCCAGATAACTGGACATCCTAAAATATGTGGATATAACACAACAGTAGGGAAACTACACTGAGCTATAGAGCAATGTCTAAACTACAATCAGACTGACATAACACTACCCAAGTCCAGCTCTGGGGATCTACACATGCATTAGCAAATATAACAGGCACTGCAGGGATGTAACACTAGTGGAAAACAGACACTGGTGTGAAAGTGCATATCCCCAAACAAGTCTATATTACCACATCGAATGGTGATAAGTTCGAATGACCTTTGTTCGTACCGAAAAGTCCAAAAGCCCTAAACCGCGAAGTTACGGAACATCAACTTTATTTTTCCAGAGAAAAAAATCAGTGGGCCATCTTCAGGGCTTTGCTACTTCCTCCACCATAGTCTGATCTCAGAGTTGGTGTATTTAAGTAGGAGAGGGTGTGGGAGGCACAGCCCCCCCTCCCACAATGGGGGTGTTGGGTGCAAAGCCCCCTACTTCAGTTTGTTTTAAAGTTTTGATTTTTTTTTCACGGGGCAGTGATTTTTATTTCTTTGGGAAAAAAATCGCTGTTCCGTGAGTTACCTGTTTAGGGTTTTCAGACTTTTAGGTTCAAACAAAGGGTGTTAGGACTTATTAGGATTCGAAGTCATGATATAGACCCCCCCAAACAATTGCACTGCAGTCACAGCAACATACCAGTAAGCAAACTGAACACTACAGTATAATGACTGTGTGTGCAACAAAATCCTGTTTGCCTCTCACACATTACCCCTACATATATTGTCCCAAGTTGCAGTGTAGTGGGAATCGTGAGGTGTTACATGACATATCACAGTCTGCATGTACAAATATATACAGGCGATAAGGAACCAGAAACTGGAGCAGCATGCACAGTCAGATCAAAAGGGCTATGACACTCACATGTCCCCTCTCCCTACACAGCCAAAATAACATGTATACACTACATTGCTACATAATCCTGACAGTCTTTTAAGAATGGGCAGACATACACAGACCTCTCAAATGTACAGTTTCCGACAGAATGTATAGGCACAGGACTCATATCTATGGCGTCTTCCTTGTTACATGTCTCAGGGTCTATGACATCACTGGGATGGTGGCAGGAATAAATCCAATAAATAATGATACTACATATCTCTGAACCTCTTAGTGCATGATAGCTGGACAAAGTCTGACATAATAGGAGGACAGAGGCCCAAATACAGGGGTATATTGGACATATTGCTGTTATAAATGTAGACAGTTGCTGGTGTTACAGGCTTTGTTGTAACATATCTTTTCAGAGGGATATGAAGTCAGTAACACCAATGGATGTTAGCATTTAATGACTGCATTCCCTAGAGTATCTTACTGATTAGCTAAGGACAACAACTGTCTGGGGAACAGACCAAACATATGAGCCACGCTTCTGGACAGTGTCTAGGCCTCTGGACAGTGTAGAGGTATGACTGTGGTGATGTAATAGAATGGAAATCCCCTCACAGCTGCCAAACATGTCACCCAGTACCTTATGAAGCACAGTAAGACTAACATGACACTCCCACACATCATCTCTGGGCAATTATCCATGTATATTCAAATATAGCATGCACTACAGGGATGGAAATGTAATGAAAAGCAGAGAGTGGTGCAAATATGTCCACCCAAAAATATTTGCACTACAGTCACAGCAACATACCAGTACCCAAAATGAGCTCTAGAGTAGAATGACTGTCTGAACAAACATATCCTGATTGCCAGTCACACACTACACCAACATATACTGGACCAATTCACAGTGTACTTGGAATCCTGATGTGTTACAAGACATTTCACAGTCATCCCCCTACAAGCATACAGACATGACAGACTGCCAACAGATGTAGCAGCATGCAGAGTCAGATAGGTAAAGGATGTATGGCACTCACATCTGCTACTCTCCCTACCCAGCCAAACAGACATCTACACACAACACTGTTACACAATCTTGGCAGTCTGTTCACAATGGTCAGACAGACATAACTGTCATATGTACAGATTTCCACAAAATTATTAAGGTGTGGAACCATAATCCTGGCCACTGCTGCATACCATGGCCAGGAGTCTGCCAGGTCATTGGCATGATAACTGGAGTGCAGTTGGTAATTAATGGTATACCATACCCCTGAACCTCGCAGTGCAGGACATCTGGATAACACATGACATACTTGTGAGACAGGGGGCTGAAAAGAGGGACATATCACACATAATGGTGTTATAAACTGAAACAGTAGCTGGTGTTACACATGTTGTTGTAACATAACATCCCTGAAGGATATAATATCTGGAACACTAATGGATGTCAACAGTTACTGACTACAATCCTCACATTATCCTACCAACCCCACAAAAACAGATGTTGTTTGAGGAACAGACCAAGCATAACAGGCAAACATCTGGCCAGTCTGTGGACAACATGCCAGTTGAGAGGTATGTCAGAGGCATTTCACTGCCAGATGTCAAGTCACCCAGTAAATGCATGTTCAAGCAAACCTTGTCAATCTAGCAACCCTCCATGTATATAACAGCATTAATGACATACAATCTGTACACAATTCTGGAGCTTTGTCCCCCATGTTGTTTGGATGTATCCACATGTCCTGTCCTGTGAGGTATTTCCACCTACTGTCTATGATGCTGTAGCCCCCACACCTCCATAATATCCCTTGCACTGGCAAGGAAAATGGGCAAGGCCCACATGTTATTTACTGAGCAACTCACAGTAATGTTGTTCCTGGAAATGTGATGACTCTTCAAAAATGTCAAAGTCAACATTTGCAGTCACCACACTTCGACTTTATTTCCATCCGTTCTTTTGATTTTCATGGTTGTGGTTCAACATAACCACTATTTACTGTTGTGCAATCCGGTTAATTGATAGTAAACCATCTGCTCTGTAGTGGTGGTCAATAACACCACATACACATATGCCATGGAGATAGGCAACCATCTGCAGACAGGTGAAGTGTAAACATCACCCCTCTGTCCCCCATAGGTACACATTTGCATGTACAACACCTGCCCCCCTCCCCTCATGATCAGGAAGCAGGTCTGTAATGCTCTCTCAAAGGCAACACATAGAGGTCTCCATAGGCATGATGCAGTTCCTAGCTGCATCCAACATGAACACAGGCATGGGCTCTCGGACCCATTCTGCATTCTAGTCAACCACAGGATGAGCACTGGTGTCATCCCATCTGCACAGAGGACAGACAGAAAGTTGATAGAAAATAAGTTATGCATTAGCGTTAATGTTCAGAAGGATGCAAGTCTGAAACTGAAATGCATGCTATAATGTCATAACAGCAGTCCTCAATGACATGTCCGAAAACCTCAATATTCTCTATTTAATATAGTAATATTAATATCCAATAGGTGATAAATACAAATATACAGCTCAAATCCCCAAACCAAGATAGTGTAGTGGTCAGAGTCCCAGCTTTGCATGCAGGCATACACACTTCATGTAATACAACAGGCAATCCAAATTCACATAGGAAAGCAGTGTTAAAAGTGTTATGTTCATATTAAAATATGTGGTAAGTTATTATTGTCACCCAGAGTAGTGTAGCTGGTGAAAAATGGGTATGTGAGTGCATATAACATGTAAAAATGTCCCGTACAGTATAGTTACACCCCTTGCTACTGTAATGAAAGCATTTACAGCCATGTCATGTAGTGGAAATCATATACACTTACTAAATGAAGTCATTAGTGTGGTATATTATGAGAATGAACTGAGAGCAATGGCTTACATTACAACACATTTCTTTTGTCCTTACCCCTCTCTCTGGGGTTTGAGTGTCCAAATTCACCTCCAAATTCTATACAAATGCACAGCTGTTGTTGTATAAGAAATGGATAGCTATGGGCCTTCTGTACACCCATCCTGCACATCCGTAGATATGTTTTGTATTGTTCTTCCCTCTGCGTGCCCCTTTTCCACCACTTTCCTATCACCCCTTTCTCTTTTATTTTAAAGAAATAGTGCAGGTGTAAGCCTGAGTAAGCAGTTGTAAGAGCAACCTGTACACCATAGTCAAAGCAATACATCACTATGCCATTTGAGCTATGGAGAGTGCTGATGCATTTTCCAACATATGCTCATTCAATAGTAGGGAAAAGATTTTGTAGAATCAGTCAGGTTTCGTATTTATACATATACACATGTATATATGTATGGAGATGCATACATATATATAGACAAAAATATACATAATATAAATACTGATATACATATAAAATATACACATAAACATATATATATCTCTAGGACTTTTGATCGAAATATCAAAAGCCCGAATCCATTACCACTGAACACACTTTAACGAAAGTGCTTTCATCGAAAAAGCGCTTTCGTTAAAGTATGTTAAAAGAAAAATCACAAAATCTACTTGAATGCAAGGGAGCAAGCTACCCTGCACCCCCTACACCCCCCCACTTTAATATTTTCACTCCGAGGTTGCACTACAGTGGGGAAAAGGGAATTTTCCCTTACCGCACTGTAGTACGGCTGGAACAACAAGCATACTTACGTGAAAGTGCTGCTTTGGTGAACAGCACTTTCACGCAAGTATGCTTACTAAATTGTGATTCGGTGAAAGATGCAGTCGAGCATCTGTATGGATCCCATATATGTGTGTGTATATATATATATATATATATATATATATATATATATATATATATATATGTATATGGTCATAACATGTACTAGAGTCATACCTCAGAACCATACCTACCAACCCCTTACTGCAAGAAATCTGGCCCAAGGCTGCCCAAATGTGGGGACAATGGGACAAAAATAGGGACATATTTCAAATATCGCTCTTATAAATGTAGAATGTTGCCAAAGTGACGGCTTGTCAGCATACATGTTATGAAGGGTGTGAGTTCTGAAAATGAAATGTATGCCATCATTTACTGTCAGAAATCCTCAGATCATCACAGTGATTTACCAGGGATATGAAAATAATGCAACTGTTGAACAGACCAGAAATATGAGCAATACACCTGGACATACTGCAACAATCCAGACAGTCCTGAGGTAGGCTCAGAACCCCTTGGTGCAATGAACCTAGGTGAGACCTGACAATGCAGGGGGAGAAAGCCATGGAAATAGGGACATAACTGAAATTCTGGAGTAGATAAGCAGACACAGTTGCTGCAGTAACACCCTCATGTCTGTCCTAACATATATTGACTGAAATAGCACAATTTCAACACTCAATTACTTCCCAAGGTTAGTGACTGAAATTCTCACATCAGCCTACTGATGTGTCAGAAATACACAACATTTATGGGGGCCAGGCAACACTACATCCTACAAATATCTGGACATAACATCACATTAGGGAAACTACATTCAGCTACTAAGCATGTCACCAAGCACTGTCCAAACTACTGTCAGACTGACAAAACACTAACTCAAATTTGCTAGGGGGAATTACACATGTATTGACAAATATGTCAGGCACTACAGCGATGGCACAGCACTGAAAAACAGACACCAGTGTGAAAGTGCATACCCACAACCAATTCAACCACAGTCACAGTGACATACCAGGAAGTCAAAGGAACAGTACAGTATAAGGACTGTGTGAACAAAAACAGCTCAACATGTTTGCCACTCACACACTAACGCACATATACTGGTCCAATTCACAGTATACTATGATGCCTGACTGTGGTATGGGGCATGTATCAGTCTGCCCCTACAAGCATATACAGCCTGTAGACCACCAGAAACAGAAGCAGTGTGCACAGCCAGATAGAAAAGAAGCCATAACACATACATCTATGCCCCTCCCTACACATGCCAAATAACATTGACACAATACACTGCCACACAATCCTGACAGTTTGTCAACAATTGCTAGAAATACACAGACCTCTCAACTGTACAGAGTCTCACAGAATGTTCAGGCTTTCCCCTAATATATAAGGCCTCTCCCACATAACATGTCAGTCAGTCTGCCACATCACTGGGATAATGTCAGGAATGTAGGCACTAAATAATCATATACCATACCTACCAACCTCTTACTGCATGACATCTGGACAAAGCCTAACATAATTGTGGGACAGAGGCCCAACAACAGGGGCATATTTGAAATATTGCTGTTATAAACTGAGAATGTTGATGCTGTGACAGGGTTAGTTGTATCATATCTTTTCTGAAAGATATGAGGTCAGAAACACAAATGGATATTAGCAGTTACTGACTGCAATCACCAGAGTATGCTATAGATTTTCCAAAGACAAAAAATGTCTGAAGAACACACCAATCCAAATTCTGCCCATTCTGCAGATAGCCCTACAGGTGAGAGTTATGTCAAACACATAACACTGTCAGAGTTATAATCACCCAGGAACTCCATGTCCACACAAACACTGTTCGATTAGTATTAATCCAAATGTATAACAGCAATACTTACATTCTGTCCCTATGTCTGGAACATTCTCCCCCATTCTGTTGGCCTGTCTCCACGGTTTTGGTTTTAAGAGGTATTTCCAAATACCCTCGGTGATGCTGTTGTTCACACACCTCCATGAAGTCTCCCTCACTGGCAAGGAAAAGGGCCAATGCTCACATGATGTACTCAATGATAGGCGTGTGTTGCCATGTAATTGGCTATATGAATAACAACACAGCTGTCCTGCATGCAATTATCAAGTGGGGGACAGCAATTGGTGCACAGGCCTTCAGCTGCTCATGAGTATTACCTACAAATGCAAGCTGCTTCCTATGCAAAACAGATGTACACCCTACATCCTTGAGAGAGAGAGAGAGAGAGAGAGAGTGAAAAGAAAAACAAAAAACAAGCATGTCATAACAACCTACACTTAAATAAAACAAACAGGTATGTCAAACAAGTGAGCATTTAATGGACTGCAGCAGGGGCAGTATGTAAGAATGTGAAATAGGAACTGTAACATATATGTCTCAACAAGACATGCTGTACTGATATACTGCTGATCAGAACCTATGGCCATAACATATGGGTCTTTCTGCAGTGACATAGATCATAGGTCAGGCCCCTGAGTCACCCCAGGAAAGGATGGCTCACATATGACAACTACGGCAGTGTGTGTTGAACAATACTGACTGTGCCATGCTAGACCAGCTACTGGGATGTCATACATATCCATATCTTACTTGTGAATACAACTATGATATACTTGGTTCTCTCAGAAATGTGAGAGACCTATACATGGTATTTGCATAGTAAAGTACTGTTTCACATGTGTTTGTTGAACTGCATGTGATATACTAAGCTTATACCATTAAACTATCCAGCGTTATGCACACTGACCATATGTGTGCCTCATATTTGTAGCAATTTACTCATACAGTTGTGTTATGTCTGGAAAATCTGTGAAGACTGACATTACAACATCTCTTTTTTCTTCTGGCTGTTCCCATTAGGGGTCACAACAGCGGATGATCTGTTGCCATTTTTGTCTGTCCTCTGCATCCTGCTCTGTCACACCAACCACCTGCATGTCCTCTCTACCACATCCAGGAACCTTATCTGAGGCCTTCCTCTTTACCTCATACCTGGCAGCTTCATCCTACCTGGCAGCTTCATCCTTGCCATCCTTTTCCCAATATACTCAGCATCCCTCTGCAGCACATGTCCAAACTGATGTAATCTTGCCTCTCTGACTTTGTCTCAAAACTGTCCAACATGGGCTGACCCTGTCAAATACACATTGCTAATCCTGTCCACCCTCATTACAACTAGTGCAAATACTAACATCTGTAACTCTGCCACATCCAGCTCTGACTCCTGCCTTTTTGTCAATGACACTGTCTCCAACCCATATAACATAGCGGTCTCACTACCCTGTTGCAGACCTTCCCTTTCACTTTTACTGGTACTCGTCTGTCACAAAATAGGTACTGACACTCTTCTCTACCCTCTCCATCTTGCCTGCATTCTCTTCTTCACCTGTCCTCCACAGTCTTCATAACTCTGAAATGTGGATCCCAATTATTTATACTCATCCACCTTTGCCAACTCTACTCCCTGCATCCTTAACATTCCACTACCCTCCCGCTCATTTACACACAGGTATTTTGCCTTAGTCCTACTGCCCTTCATTTCTCTCCTCTCTAGAGCATATCTCCACCTCTAGAGGTTCTCCTAAATCTGTACCCTACTCTCAGTACAGATCACAATGTCATCTGCAAACATCAGAGTCAACAGGGACTCCTGTATGATCTTGCCTGTCAACCTGTCTGTAATGCCTGTGCACTGGCCTAGCAATCAAGGAGCCTCAATCCTCACCACTAACACCAGTGAGGGGCATCCATATAGGGAAAAGATAATAAATATACTCACAGTAAAGTGCAATTTCCCTTAAGAGCACACATATATCACAGTCAGTCTGGGGCTGTTTTTTCCCTTTCTCTCCAGGTTCCCAATAAGACTCCTCACTGGCACAGCTATAAGGCCCAGTTCTTAGCCTAGTGGCTGCGCTAAAACCTCCAGCACCCTATCTGTCCAACCAGTGCTTTGTGTCCCTGCCCAAGTAGCTGACACAACACTTTGAGATAAGAGTTATATACAACCACACAGACACCAGACACTCATGGTTCTCCAGCTGTGCCCCTTTTACCCAGGCTATAAGGTAGTACCACTTGCCACCACCCACTAATATTTATCAGCTACTAAAAAAGCCCTTAACTAAGGATGTCCAATTATTACTGTGCAATATTATTATCCAAATGGTGCATGCAACTGAACAGTCATGGCTTATTGGAGAGGCTTAGCCAGTATCACTAAATACATGCAGTGTACTCTTAGAGCTTAACGTATCTCTACACAAAACAGCCACAGTTGAAAGGTTTGAAATATTTAATAATAAATAATAAAACCACAAGACAATACTTCTTACTACTCAGTGCTAGTCATGCGTTGAGAGATCACAGAGAAATACTTAAAATAATACAGTAGAAAACTTCTGACATCAATACAGAAAAAAGACTAATCTAATATTCCTAGTTCCTAGCTATATCTAAGAGAAAACACAGTTCTAAAATAAACTTACATACAGTACACAGGCAGAGTGCTGATGAGTTGGATGTTCTCAAGACAAATGCTCAATGCCCTCATTCTTTCTGTCCTTAAATTGATAACACAGTACCACTGATTCATTTCAGATTACATCATGTCTTTCTGGTTCCCAGGCTAACAGAAACTTAGAGGTTAATAGTCCTTTTGATCTTACAGCTGGTCAGGAAGCAGGAGCAATAAAATAAATAATACATGTAAATTCTAGCCATTAACTCTGGCTCAAAACAATAGGCAGAATGCCTCCCTCTAGACATCTCGGCTCCGAGTTTTAGATCAAATAATTTCACAATGCTTGACTTATCAGCTTTCTTACAACAGAGTGCACTGTTGTTACATTTATTTCAGTTCAACATCCAATACAGTCTTTTTACATTTAAGAGCATAAGCCTGTGTCTTACATAAATATTTACAAATGACAGAATTATCTACAAAATTCTATCTAGCTAGGTTGGCAGCCTTCATCTATCTTCACACTGTCCATCACCATTACAAATAAGAAAGGGCTCGCAGCTGATCCCTGATGTCATCCCACCTCTACCATAAGTGCATCTGCCACTCTTGCCACAGACCTCAATGCTGTCATACCACCCATGTACATATCTTGTACCAGTCTTGCATATATCTCTGCCACTCATGACTTCCTCATACAATACCACAACTCACCTCTAGGCACCCTGTTATATGCTTTCTCTACATCCAGAAAGGCACAAAGCACCTCCTGACCATCTCTGTACTACTCCATCAACACTCTCAGAGCAAACATTGCATCTGTAGTGCTCTTATCTGGCATGACAGCATACTGCTGAAAACTACTCATCACTGCCCTGCTTAACCTATTTTCCACTACTCTTTCCCATTACTTCATGCTGTGACTGATTAATGTTATCCCTCTTTAGTTACTACAGCTTTGCACATCATCCTTAATCTTAAAATGGTACACACTTTTTCTCAACTCCACATGCAACCTCTCACTTTCCAAGATTTCATAAACAATCTGGTGAAAAACACCACTGCCATTTCCCCTAAACACCTCCATGCTACCACAGATATGTCATGTTGATCAACAGGCTTTCCAGTATTCATCATCTTCATAGCTATCCTTACTTCCTCCTTGGTAAGCCATTGCACTTCCTAATTCACCATACCCACATCATCCAGTCATCTCTCACTCATTCTCTTCATTCATCAGCCTCTCAAAGTACTCTGTCCATCTGCTCAATGCACTCTCCTCGCTTGTGAGTACGTTTTCCTCATTATCCTTTATCACCTTTTCTGATGCACATCTTTCCTCATTCAGTCTCTCTATCTAGCTAACCGGTACAAGTCCTTTCATCCCTCCTTTGTGTCCAACCTATCATACAAGTCATCATATAACTCATCCTTAGCCTTTGCCACCTCTCTCTTTGCCATGCACCTCATCTCCTTATACTCCTGTCTACTTTCTTCATTTCTCTGACAATCCCACTCCTTCATCCCCAACTTCTTTCTCTGTATAATGTCCTGTACTTCCTCAGTCCATCATTAGGTGTCCATGTACTTCTTTCTCCATCCACATGTCACACCAAGCACCTTTCTAGCCACCTGCCTTACTATGCACATGTCAGTATGAGTAGGAGTATCTGCCTGCCTCATAACAACAGACATGTGATACAAAATATCAGTTAAATGAGCTGTACATCTTGTACACGTGTAATCGTGGTTACTGTGCATCCAACAGAGTGACATTTCTGCAGATAATACTGGTTGTTGCATTGCCCTGATACAGCCATAGGTACTACAATAAGCATGCTTATCTGTATTAAATTGGAGAGGTGTCCAACCGTGTTATGACTGTGTGCCCATGCCTACTACAAACAGCTATATGAACACCAAAATAGCTGTATGGACTCAGCAATATCTTATTTGTAAAGCCTGCCTCCACCAAAGTAGAGTAATCCCCTTTGTTGGACAGCAGCAATACAGAAACCACAGACTTGGTCCCTATATTGGCTGTACAGGACAAATTAGGAGCAGGCACCAACTTGGCATCAAGTCAGTCTTTGTCTGATCAAGCATATAAGGTCACAGGTGGAGTACTGTAAGACTACCTATGAGTGCAATTTGGACACATCCACCAAGGCCAATCACAAGCCCATCTTCACATATGTCTGCAATCTCAGAGGCAACATGCCAACCCACCCTGTAATGGTGGTCAATCAGACAACATACACACAAAACATAACTATAGCCAACCTGCTGCATTTAGGTTTAGGGTAAACATCACCCCCTTGCTCAGCATCACTACAGGAGGATATGCACAGCACCCACACCCCTCCCCTTATCACCAGTGAGCAGGTACATATTGCCTACTGAACAGCAACAAACGTAAGTATCCTTAGGACCCAATAACATCCGTGTCCACATCCTACATGAACTCAGGCATGTGCCCCCAGCTCCACTACCCACTGTAGTCACGCCAAGCCTTGGCATCATCCACACCCCATCCACATGGAAGATGGCCAATGTTATCCCTCTACACAGACATGAATGAGGAGTAGAGGATTATGAAATTAACTAGCCCTCATTGGAAGGGATATGACACATCAGGACCAGCAGTGCAATGCAAGCAGATCCAGTGCTGATAGATTACAGTGGTATGGTGTGGTTGTGAATGATGGCTACTCATATTCAATGTAGCTGTGCAGGTTCTGTACATACTGTTGCCAAATGTATAATAGCCTATGATGTGTCTCACTTTTTATGTCCTCCAGGTGCAATGTCATATCAGCAAAGGTCAACTTTCTCAGTGGCTGAGACAAATATAATCATAGAAGCCATACTACAGAACCATGCCATAATGTTTGGCCATTGCCAGCAAAATCTGCGGGAGAGAACCGGCCAGTGAGACGACCTTGTCCACAGGGTAAATGATGTTGCCCTGCATGCATGTAATATGAGCAAGTCTGGCATCAGGCAAATGACCTCATATGCCATGCCCAGTAAAGGGCTGCTGCAGTGGCCAGGGACTGTACAGCCACAGGTGGGGGCCCAGCCATCCAGCCCCCACTGACACCCACCAAGGAGCTCCTCAGCAAACTCGGGTCATCCATCCCAGTAGAACATCAGGGTACAGACCCCCCACATGCTACAGGTGGGTGGCACCCAGACAATGGACGAGGAGTGTGCAGGTAAGGCCACAGTGGAGATTGCTAGATTAGTGTAGCAGACATACTTGTATTTGTAGAGTATCTACATGTATGTGTCAGGTCAGATTGCAGTTGTGGATGGGGTTTTCTAATGCACAGAAGTGCACATCTATGGTGAAGGACAGCAAATTGTGTAGTATTGGGGGTTGCACTGTAAATGTGCAGACATGCTGCATCCTTCCTGTACCAATGCCACATGTGAGTCTGCTGACAATACTTCTCTCCCACAACTACTAAGAGCCTCTGGTCTGCATATGAGATGGCAGCCTGAAGCAGGTGTGCATGGGATTGTTCTGTTGTGGTTTTCCAATACCCCAGGCAGGTGAAGGCCATGCAATGCACCATGCACACAACTGTATAGTGCTTTATGTGCATGTTCACTTATGGTGGTGTTAACTGCACTGAATCACAATGGTCACCACAGGTGCCTATCTAAAGAGAATGTAATATTCCTGTACATACCTCACAACCTGTCAGTGCAAGACTTCTGGACAGAGACCAACAAAATGGGGGGACAAACAGCCTAAAGTAGGGACATGTGTGAACCATTAGTCTCATACAGTGGATATAAGCAGTGTACACACCCATTAAGATGCCAGGTGTTTGTGATATATATACAAATTGATACCACAATATGTCAGTCCACACCTTTTCCAACCTGTAATGTGACTTATGACATGAACAATTCACTTGTAAAACCAATCAATCTGTTGGGCACCAAATATGGAGTATACAAACCTTACAATAAGCTGGATGCATATGTGTGTACACCCTTCAAATAATATTTTATTGCAGCAGCTTGTGATTTACTGACAGCATTCAGTCTCCGTGGGTGCACACCTGCCATCTAGTAAAGGCACTCTGAGTAACACCAAATAACAGTCTGCTGTCCAAGTAGGATCTTCATGACATTTGCTCAGTTGCCTGCAATAGCAACACCCATAGCTTGCATACAACTTGCAAAGCAGCAAAGGAATTTCATATTGTAAAGGTATCAGTTAAGAGTAGGGTACAACAACATTATCACAGCATTGCATACACCATGGAACACAATGGAAACAGTTGTCAAAAAGTGGATGGGATATGGGACAAAAATGATGACAAGACATGTCAAAACCTGTTCAAAGAGGCTACCAGGAGACATACAGCAACACAGAGGGAGTTGCAGGAATCTCTTGCAAGTACTGGTGTTGTGTACTACATGTGATGACACTCTCCCATATTCTGCATATGAGCCTTTAACATGACAAAGACCCAAAGCATACATCCAGTAGCTGCCTAAGAATGGCTCCATCTGAACACACTCATGGTTTTGGATTGGCCCAGCCAGAGCCTAGACCTACACCAGATAGAAAAACCCCAGTGTGACCCGACAAGGGCTGTGCACATGAGCTGCCCTTGCAATCAGACAGAGTTGGGTGACTTTTTCATGAACAAGGGGCCAAATAATGCCAAGTCAAGATGTGTCATGCTGATAGACACCTTCACAAGAAGAGTAAATGATGTAAGTCACTTACAAGGTGCTTCAACAAAGTATCATTTTAAGGGTGTGCACACTTATGCAACCACTATATTGTACATATTGCAGTCATTATATTTTACATGTAACACATTTCTTTGTTTATCGATTGGATTGCACAAGTCATACATCACATGAAAGGTGGGTAACATATTTGAAAGCATTATTGCAGTCTTATCTTATGTATTACAAGAACATTGCATGTTAACAGGGTTGTGTACACGTATCATATCCACTGTAAGCTTAGAAGGTTGGAATTGTGTGACCATACATTTACTGCTGGTTTGAAGGTCTGACACTAAAATGTATGTCATTAATCAGTGATGTCACTCCTCAGATCAACCCAGTTATGTATCATAGAAACACAGGGGTTATGAGAAACAGAGCAAACATATGAGCCAGACATCTACACATCCTGTAAGGATCTGTACAATTGTGAGATATGTTCTGTAGTACTTGCCACTGTGCTATACAGGTGAACAGCAATGATGGTGTACATGGGAGCAGTCTGTGCTGGGGAAGGGCCATCACCTACTAACACTAATTACATATCCCAGAGTTCTATATTGTTAGTTACATGTAGTAAAACTGGCTGCAATGCATGATATTGAGGGAAGTGTGTCATGCATGTCACCATTTGGGTAATGTGTGGAATATGTAACAGATTTGTGCCACTTAACCTGTAAGTGTGCATGTGTGTGTGTGTGTGTGTGTGTGTGTGTGTGTGTGTGTGTGTGTGTGTGTGTACACCAGGTAACCTCAAAGTGAAGATATTAATGTATATATGTTGTCTTCCCCTCACAGGTGGTGAAGGGGTTCGGGGTCCCTCCCACATGGAAACTGATGTCATTATCTCTGCTGACTCTGACAATGATGATAGGAATAGTGAGGCACAGGTGGGGTTGTCAGGGACTGAATCTGTACCATTGGTTGGCATCCCACTCTTGTCCACACCATCCCCATACACAGTGACAATGCCCACACATACCCCATCACCAGTGGCCACAGATGATGGACAGTTTTCAGGTGGTGACTATGAAGAGATGTGAAGGCTGCCAGTAAGTAATATGTAAGTTTAACTAAAACGAGGTCCTTGTCGGCAGAAACAACTCCAGCACTCTAGGTCTCCTTAACGTAGTTTATTATAAAAACAAAACAGGACGTTTTCGCCACAGCAATCTGTGGCTTCATCAGAGGAAATATAATTCACACAAAAGTTCCCCATACATATACTGCAAATCAGGAAGTGACAACATCCCAATTTCCTGAAAGCAAGCAATTTCTATATATCTTTTTAAAATATGTTATTTTAAGAAATACATTAATTTAAGAAACCATGCACTGAAATGACAGCAGGAACCATAAAACATGATAAAAAAATCAAAAATAATATGCACATTAAATATCAATTGTGAACGTCATTTTTAAATATATATATGTGTGTTTTACACATCGGAAACCAGCTATGCTATATGAAAACATATATATAAAATTGTATGTAAAAACATATATACAACCACAAGGGTGAATTGCTACCTTGATCTGTTATTGGCACAAATAGTTAATATGTGAAAAAAGATATATATATATATATATATATGATAAAAACTATCTACTTCACATTTCCATAATGCCCACTTTATACACAATTGGGCATATGTCAGTACTTTACTATGGTTCATACGTGTGATTATGAACATCAGTATAACTATTTTAATACATAATAAGTATGTTACAACAACAGTGCCCTGCCAGCATTGGAGGCCTATATTACCCTAACTAACCTATCTTAAATAACTTCTTAATTTTAAAACCGGGGCAATATTGCAGTTACTGTTCAAACCTGGATGCCTAAACGCATCCAAACGTAACTGCCATTCCAGTTCTCTGTTCTCAAGAATCAATGAGAACGGGCCACCCCTAATTTTTGATGGTACTTGATCAATAGCCATGAACTGAAAGCTATGTCCAGGATTGAAGCTTATGTGTCTTGCCAAAGCATTATCGCTCTTATCATTTTTTATAGCATACATATGCTCATACATTCGGTCCCGGGCCCTACGGTCCGTCTTTCCGATGTAAAATGCTTGACAACAGACACACATGGCTATATAAATGATGGATTTACTCTCACAATTTAGGGCAAGACGAATCTGATATTTTTTGTTCCTAACCATAAATGTTTCTCCTGTTCTTACCTTATTACAGAATTTGCAAAAGCCACATTTGAACATCCCCTTCCTTTTATGGAACGTGTCCTGAGGCAAATCCCTTTGTAACAACTCCTTAAGGTTGTTTGATCTCTTAAAAATAAAACTGGGTATACTACCTAGTTTTTCAGTCAAAAGATGGTTAGAAGAAATAAAATGCCAGTTCTTACGTATTATCATCAGAATCCCCCTAGAGTTTCTACTAAAGGTGGTGATAAAACTCAAAGAGAAGTCACGTTCTTCATTCAGAGTTATAAAATTGGTTGTCACCTCGTTATGCAAGTTCAAATCACCTGACTCCACATTAGTACTGAAGTCAGTTTGTATTTGGTCTTGGTAGAATAGTAAGGGTTTAGCTTTAGCCCTGGGTCACATTTACTATTTGGATAATAATATTGCACAGTAATAATTGAACTCCCTTTAGTAAGGGCCTTATTAGTAGCTAATAGTGGTTGGTGGCAGTGATTTCTACCTTATAGCCTGTCAGAGAAGGGGGTGTAGCTGGAGAACCTGTGCCAGCCTTCCCCAGGAGTGCCTGTGTGTTTGTATATAAATCATATCTCAAAGTGTGTGTGTGTCAGCTACTTGGGCAGGGACATGGAGCACTGGTGCTGGAGGTTTTAGCAAGACCACTAGGCTGAGACCTGTTCCCTATAGCTCTGCCAGTGGGGAGTATTACTGGGGATCTGGAGAGAAAGGAAGAAACCATCCCCAGACTGACTGTGATCTCTGTGTGCTCTTAACAGAAATTGTACTTTACTGTGAGTGTATTTGTTATCCTTCCCAATATGGACGCCCCTCACTGGTGTTAGGGGTGAGGATTGAGGCTCCTTGATTACTGGGCCAGTACATGGGTGTCATAGTGGCATCAAACAGGCTTATGTGGTGTCTATGGCAGGTGTGAGTGTAGACACTGGCCATAGTCAGAGTGTAGGCGAGGTCTCACACAGGTGGATGGACATGGGTACACGCAGGAGGACCTCTGCAGATCAAGCCACTGTCACAAGTGCCACAGCAGGAGTTACCAAATGTATGTTTTGGGCTGTCATGGATGCACAGCATGTAGTGAATGCCACACCAAACAAATACTCAGGGTGGCAGATGCAACTCTTACTGATTTACTTGGTGACATACATATACAAAATATTGAGGGGTGAGACTTTGGCAATCCTCAGCCGAGGCATGTCTGTGTTAGAGCATATGGTGGGAAATGGGCATTGGCCATTTGGCCATAGGTCAGCAACAACAACAGCTGAGGTCTACAGGGCATGCACCTTTACACTCCCATAGGACAGTGACACCAGCACTACCAAAGGGGGGTAGCTGTCAACATCACACTGGAGCAGGTCATGGTCATGTGGTTCTGTCCAGTCCCATCATGAGCACAGATCCATCAGACAGCAGTCACCATCAGGAAGCAGCACTGCATCGGGCCTTGGGCCTGGTGGTACCAGTGATACCCCTGGCAGGACCAGTTCCTGTGTCCATGGCCAGAGATGGTAAGCTGGATATCCTGTCATTTACGGTCCACAGCTGTTCAACGTACCCCTGTGTAGGGCAGCCACGTGGCGTGACTATGTGCATACATACACACACACACACACACACACATCCTTATCTCAGACAGATCACCTCCAGACATAAACAGCACCTCTGCACAGCCCATCTATTGGATACCCCTCCAAACACACACACATGATGTCAACCATATGGCCCACCCTAGGCCTCTGGCAAATCGACACCACACCCACTGCATATGATGATACCTGAGCCACATCCCTGTCATCCATACCATCAATGCAGGGACATGCTAATATGGGTTTGATGCACAGGGTGAATATAGTACAGTGTAGCTATGTAATACTATGTAAGGAGCTGTCTGTTTGTGTTTGTTTGTTATGGGTACACATACAGGTGTCTGTACCTTATTAGCCGGGATGCATTATTACTGTTAGTACCACTGACTGAATGTAGTCTGACATACTGTATTCTGTTTGTTTTAAAGGTGTCTGTGTGTCTGCAGACTGCGGCCCTGCAGGCATTCCCAAGAGGGCACATGGCAGAGTGAAAATACACTGACCGTGTCATAGGCAAGGTACAGCCAGGTGTGTGACCTTGCACACATACCCCTTGTCATAGACAGGTAGCCTTCATACATGTCAGCTCAGTGTTGTGTAGTACCACAGGCTCATACATACAGAAGAGGTTACTGTAGTACTGTCAGCAGGTCCCGCATCAGCGTAATCATTACATTAACTGCAACAAATTCACCTGTCAACACCTGTTGACCCTGCCATTTCTTTCCCATACACTCAACCCTGATGCAGTAGATGAGGGCATGCTTGATACATGACAGGTTTGTGGTATGTATTCCTGAGTTCACTGGGTGGTACAGGGAGATAAAATGGTATATCCTTTGCATACACACAGTAAGGACTGATACAGGGGATATGCACACAGTAACATTAACGAAGTCGGCAATAGGCAGATTAGCAAACCTACATTTCCAACTTGATGCACTGTACTACTACATACACTTGACATGTCCCATATAGATTATATGCATGGGACATAACACACTTCCTCTTACAACATGTAATGTTCTGAATGCCTTTGTGGATGGTGTGATAACTCACCAGGAATAGGATGTGGAATCATGTATTGCTCCTGCAAGCCTGGACAAGTGATAGTTTAGCAGACGTATCAGCATGATGTTTTAGTCAGATATGATGACTGCTGCTGGCATGTGTGTCACTAAAGTCACTGTGGCTGATTTCACAACAATATCACATACATGGGCATTGCTAAGGGACACAGACCAAATATAGTTTGTAAACATCTGGATATTCAATAGACATCTGTACAGAGGACTAGTACGGCTTGCACAATCGTTTAACATGCCGCATGTGAGTCAGATGCCATTACCATACTATATAAAGTAATGCCATCACTAGGTGGTAAACAAGCCTGGATGGTACACAAATCAAAATGTCATCAGCCAAACAGAATATGATCTTCACCCAAAGACACAAACACTTGCCAGTATTGAGATTAGAACCATTGCCTATCTAGGTAGTTGTACTATAGTGCGATGCAGTTATTGCACGTGCTACAGAGCTTACTGGGCTGATGATTGGCCAGAGTGGTTGAGAACTGCCCCGCTGAGGTAAACTGTTACAGGTGCCAGAAAGTCTGCCTTCAGTTTTAACCTTACATCTTGCTAATTCTTTCACTCCTTCTCTTCAAATAGCCTAATAGCTTTGCACTTCAAAAGTTTTTTTTTATCAATTATTCTAGCACACCTGAGAGCCATCAGCAATAGTCATTGCTTATGGAATTAGCTCCAGTACTTAGTAGTTATGATTGTCCTTCCTGGCATAATTAAAGTGCAGTTCTCTGTGCTTTTGCCAATTAACCTGGTATACTTGGGCATTCTGGGGCACTATTGCAACTGTCTCATGTACACAGACCCTCTCCTGTAAACTCCCAACACTCAGACCTTTGAGAGATACCCCTATATCACCGAATTGGATGATATGCATTCTCCAGTGAAGACTGGTCTAGCTGGTCAAGAGAAGAAGGGTCAACACCTGCAACACACCACATGGAACATATACCTCTCTAGAACACCCCCTGTCACAGTTCTGACATACAAAAAATAACCACACATCCACCTTCACAGAGGCACTCAATACACATTTACCCAAACAGCAGAGACCACTTAGACAGACAATCACTAGACCATCACAACACAGCACAAACCACAGTACACATATCTCACCTACACAGTGTGCCCCTCAACCTAAGTCCCAAAGGCTCACCACCTTGTCTGATACAGTAATTATAGGTGACTCAATAGTGAGGCACACAGATGTCCCACTCACTTGGCTGAACATGGAGGAGGTAACAGTCAGCTGCCTATTAGGTGCTAGAATCCAACACATAACACACCCAGTCAGGTCACTCCACAGCAACTACAAGTATCACTTTGCCTTTGTCCATGTGTGTGTGAATGACCTGAGGTGCACCTCCATGGACTATATGAAAAGAGACATGGTGGAGCTCTCAGATTATGTGGGCCAGCAGGTATGACGGTAGCTCTGAGCAGTATGCTACTGTCACCCAGAATGATACCAGAGTGCAAACAACAAATGACTGACTTCAGCAATTGGCTTAAGTTTCTGGTGTCACTCTCATGGGATCCAGTATCTGTCTGCTTGGGATGACATGATTGACAGGCTGCAATGGCATGCCAGAAATGGCCTGCATCTGTCACCCCTGGGTTTCCAGGTACTGGCTAAGTATCTTGCCACCCCTACAGTGCCTTTTTAGGTGGTGTTCCAAATTAAATTACCACCATAACCGCTATACATATATGCAATCTAAGGGTCATGCTGCTCAACACTAGACATCTACATCCTGAGATGCAGCCACTTGAAGCATTCCTCACAATGGAGAACATTGACATTTGTGCTGTAACAGAGACCTGGTTTACAGCAGCAGACAGCACCCCTGTACTACAAGCCTATAACTCATTCCACACCTGTCAGCCCCAAAACATGGACCACAGCTCCAAAGGTGGTGGTGTTTCCATATTAGTAATGGATATGCACACATCTAGAGTAGTATCCCAGCATAATGCATCTGAAATACTTCAGATACAACTGACATTGGTAATAGTGCAATCCAGGTCATAGTCTGCTATAGATCTCCATCCATGTCCCTAGACTCTCAATCCACATTCCTCAACACCCTGGAATCTATCAAGGTCCAACGCAACACTCTCGTAGGAGAGTTCAACTACTTCTCCATCATTTGGGAAAGATACTCAAGCACCAGTACACTGGCCCTGCTTCCTGGAATTCATCAGTCACAATACCCTGGACCAGTTCATTCTGACACCCAGTAGAGGAAGCAACATCCTTGACCTGTGCTGATTACTAACACATGTGACCATTGCTGGACAACAGTAGTCAATTGTTACCTGATCAGATATAACATAGAGTAATCGACATGGAAATCCACATCTCACCCACACCCCCCACAAAGGTAATCACCTTGAAAAGCTTCTCCAAAGCTGACTTTGGACACATAAGAGCAGAGGTGGCTAACTTCACAGCACCCATGTCAATGGAAAATACCTGCATAACTGCCAAATCATACACAAATGCACTGTACAAACATGTACATCAATGCATGGACCTAGCCATATCCAACATAACCAACACAACCCAACATTCTCATAGTAGGAGAGTTCAACTATTTCTCCATCATCTGGGAAAGATACTCAAGCACCAGTACACTGGCCCAATGCCTTCTGGAATTCATCAGTTACAATACCCTGGACCAGCTCATTCTGACACCCAGTAGATGAAATAACATCCTTGACCTGTGCTGATTACTAACACATGGGACCATTGCTTGACAACAGTAGTCAATCGCTACCTGGTTGGATCCAACATAGAGTAATCACCATGGAAATCCACATCTCACCCACATCCCCTGCAAAAGAATTCACCTTGAAATGCTTCTCCAAAGCTGACTTTGGACTCATAAGAACAGAGGTGGCTAACTTCACAGCACCCATGCCAATGGAAAATACCTGCATAACTGCCAAATCATACACAAATGCACTGTACAAACATATACATCAATGCATGGAACTAGCCATACCCATCATAACCATAACACTCTCCTCCAAACACTGGAGGTCAATCTGGTGGTGCCCTGCCATTAATAGCCTGTACAACAGAAGGAAGAAACTGCTGCAGGAAAAAGGTGGAGCCCCAAAAGTGGTAAAACTCCCTTATAAGACTCAACAACAACTTGAGATTCCTCATGAAATCAGTAAAGCTGCCTATGATGGCAGAATTGCAGCAGACACTCACAACAATCACAAATCCTTTGATAGTTATATCAAGAACCTCCATGCTAATACCCAGAAGTGCTCTGAGTTACTGCACAATGCTATCTCCCATACAGAGCCAACAGATATTGCCAACATTTTGCCAACTCATTCAGTGCCAGCCTTACCCCACTCTCCCCTCTAAGAGTACAGTCAGAATGCCAGGAGAAAGCCAGGCACCCAGGATTACTGCCTCCCAGGTTACACCTGCATTGTCCATGGGCAAGAATACAGCTTCCATGGGACCCCACATTATCCCTGGCTGTGTTCTACATGAACTACAAAGATACCTGGCATCACATCTGTGTGCCCTGTTCAGTCACAGGCTCACCTCAGGTTTTGTCCCTCCCAAATGACGCACTGGTACAGTCATCCCTCTCCATAAAGCTGTGGCAACTACAGACCCTGGTATTTATCAATCCATTATCCTGATGGGACTGATATGTACAGCTATGGAGCACATCACAGGGACCTGAGCGACAAACATATGGGTGATCTCCTAACTCTGGACCGCACACAGTTTGGCTTTGTGGAAGGAAGATCATGGTTGCTCAACTTGGTTGACTTCTTTGAGTCAGTCACCAGGGCTTTGTATGACAGTAAGGCACTGCATACAGCCTACATCAATCTGGCCAAAGCTCTTAGGTTCATAGGTGGGTACTAGGCTATTTGCCCGAAGGCATTTATAAGCATAGCCAGAATGTGTTTGCTTTTGCCGCCCCCTTAGATTAGTCCGCTGTGCCTCTGTCCAGCAGAGCCACTGAAGTGATCCCCAAGGTAAACTTTCTGTCTCCCATCCACTCGTCAAGGTTTCTTTTGAAGAGTGTTAGTGAGGAGCTCTGCCTAATGTAGATTGGGATCTTGTTCCAAAGCATGGGAAGTCTCTGGGACAGGAATCTATCCCTCCAGCATGTCCTATTTATTGTTGTGGTGAGGTTTAGATCCCTAGAGCGTGTGGCTTGAGGGGATAAGGATTTCTTTACGTGGAGCATGTCCATCAATTCTGGGTTGGACATGGCCTTGTATATCAGGCAGAGATCATCTCTGAGTAGGCAGTATGCAACCGAGTACAACTGGAGTTTCTTCAGTCAAGCTGTGGTCTTTCCAGCTGTTGCAGGTGTCTTGTAAGGTACATCTCAAATGGGGAGTTGTATTCTATGATGGGTCTGATGAGTGATGAGTAGAGGGGCACAATTACCTCTTTTGATCTGGATGTGAACCCTTTTGTGATCAGGTGGGCCATATAGAAGGATTTTTAACCACTTTGGCAATGTGATTATCAAAGGTGAGATTAGTATCTTCTTGGGTTCCCAGATCCCTTATTATGTCTTCCGTATTTAGGGGACTATCACCTATGTGGTAGTTTGTGGGTACTTTGTTTTTTCCAAAGGGGATGACTATGCACTTTTTGGCAATTAGCTTGAGGCCATGATTTTGACACCAGGTATCCGTCTTAGTGAGACCCTTTTGGAAGATGTCTGTGTCAGCCGGAGAGTCAATTATAGCCACTAGTTTGCAGTTGTCTGTGAACTTGGTCAGACATAGTCCTACTGAGCTTGCCTGTACCTCAGAGAAGTATATGCCTAACAGGAGGGGTCCTTGGACTGAGACCTGGGGAACGTCACTTGTAACCGGTTAGAGTCAGACCTAGCTCCTGCAACTCTCACCATGTGGGTTTTGTCCGTGAGCCAGTTGGCAACCCATCTTGTGATGTAGGGGTTTATGTTCAGGCTTTTAAGCTTGTCTATAATACCAGAATGGGGAATGGTGTCAAAGGCCTTAGCAAGGTCTAGGTAGGCTGTGTGTACCACCTTTCCCTCATCTATATCCTTGGTAACTGTCTCAAAGAAGTCCACCAGGTTTAGGAGGCATTATCTGCCCTTAACAAAGCCAAACTGGGTAGGATCCAGTGTTTGGTGGTTCCCAATGTCTCTGTTAATGAGTTCCATGATGATGCACTCCATAGCCTTGCAGACCAAGCTAGTCAGGCTTATAGGGCGATAGTTCCCAGGGTCTGTTGTGGCTCCACCTTTGTGGAGCAGAATAACCATTGCTGTGCACCACTCTATGGGTATGTAGCCTGTGGAGAGGCTGAGTTTGAACAGTGTGTTTAGGTGAGGGTTTAGTTCATCTTTGAGCTCGTGTAGAACGCAGCCTGGG
Source organism: Protopterus annectens (assembly GCF_019279795.1). Taxonomy (NCBI): domain Eukaryota; kingdom Metazoa; phylum Chordata; order Ceratodontiformes; family Protopteridae; genus Protopterus; species Protopterus annectens. The sequence goes on along the minus strand of NC_056736.1, from coordinate 783,931,935 downwards.
ACACTGTCCCGTCCCATGGATGCTGTGTTTTTGGCTTTGGAGAGGGGTGTTTTAACCTGAGTGTCTTTGATTTCAGGGACTCTACATTCTTCTGGTATGGTTATGGGCCCTTTTGGGTGTGAGAGGGGGGGGGTGAAGTTTGCACTGAACCTGTCTGCCAAGATGTTGCTGATACCAGTCGGTTCAGTGTATTTTGTGCCATTCTGCAGTAACTCCAAGCAGATCTGAGCATTGCCACTTAGATTCTTGAGATAGCTAAAGAATACCTTGTGGTTATCTTTGGAGTCCTTGGCAATTTTTCTTTCAAAGCTCACCTTGGATGATTTTATGAGAGATTGTAGTTTCTTGCTGATACCGATCAAGGATGTCTTCCCTTCTTGGGATTTTACTCTTTTCTGTACTAGTTTCCTCCTTCTATTGTATAGCTTGTTTATGGCAGGAGTCCACCGGACTGGTTTCCTTTTCTTGGAGGAGTGAGTCTTGGTTTTACTTGGGATTGCACAATTGATGCATTCTTGTAGCTGCCCATAGAATGCATTAGTAAAGGATTTTGCAGCTTGGACAGTGTTATTCTTCAGCATGGGGGCTTTAAAACTTTCCACTTAAGTAACGTGAAGTTTGCTTTTGAAAGGGTTTTCATGGTGGTTTTCTTGTCCGGGGGTGGGGCTGGAATATGGATATCCAAAGTGATTTGTTTATGGTCAGATCTAACCAGTGAGTGGTTGACATCTGGTGTGGAACACCGGTCACCCATGTTGGTGATGACCAGGTCCAATATGATGTCACCTCTGGTGGGAGTGTTGACCAGTTGAACCAGGGCATTTGAGTTTATAAATTCTAGGAAAAGTTGGGCAAGGTAGTTAGTACTTGAGTAGATCTCCCAGTTAATATTTGGGTAATTGAAATCACCCAATATTAGGGTGTTTGGTAGGAACTTTATGTTTCCCAGTGTTTCCAGAAATGTGGAATGGGGGTCCTGCGACATGGTGGGTGATCTGTAGCAAGCTACAATTTGAATTGCAGTTTTTCCCATTGTTAGTTGCACGTGGATGATCTCTGAAGCATCGTGCTGTGCCACTAACCTGGAGTTGTGGGTATCCTTGATGAATATGGATATGCCCCCACCTTTTGTATTTCGGTTTGGGTTCTGTGGCCGAAATGTATGGTATGAGTTGTAGCCTGGTAGTGCAGGGGTGCTCTCTGGAGCCTTAAACCAGGTTTCTGTTACTGCACATATATCGATTTTCTCCATACTTAGGAGTGCCTTGAATGCATGCATTTTGAGGTTTAGACTTCTAGCATTGAGTAGCATTACCCTCAGTTTTTTGTTACTTGTGCTATTTACGGTGGTGGTTTTTTCTTTTGAGCCTTGCCTAAAAAAGGCACTATGGGGGTGGCAAGAGCCTTGGCCAGTATTTGAAAGCCTAAGGGTGACAGGTGCAAGCCGTCTCTAGCGAAGCAGCGTGGCTTGTCGAGCATGTCATTCCAGGTGGACAGACACTGGATCCCATGTGAATGACACCAGAAACTTAGCCAATTGTTGAAATCGAGATTTTTTTTCTTTATACCATGGTATCATATATTGATAACATTCCTCAGTCAGGAATTATGGATGAACCCACCAAACTGAGCATTAACCCCTATATCAATGGGGGGGGTTGCAAATTGGCTCACAGATAGAACACTCAGTGTGAAATTAGTGAGCTCCAAGTCAGACTGGCAACCAGTCATGAGTGGAGTCCCACAGGGATCAGTTCTGGGTACTCTCCTGTTCAGCATCGACTTCTCAGGAGTTCAGGCAAACACAAACGAACTCTGGCTGACCAAGTTCACAGACAACTGCAAGCTGGAAGCCATCATTAACTCCTCAAGTGATGCAGACATCCTACAGAAATGCCTCACTGAGACCACTAACTTGTGTGGAAACCATGGCCTGAAGCTCAACACCACAAAATGCATCATCAGCCCCTTTGGTAAAAATCTCAGTTCCCACTAAGCACCTCATCAATGGGCGCCGACTGAATACTGTAGGCATTATCAGAGATCTGGGGACACAGGTTGACAGCAGGCATTAAACACATGTCCTACACAGACAGACTCAAAAGACTCCATCTATTCTCTGTGTCATATCACCTACTTAGAGGTGATCTTTGCTTGACTTGCAAAACCATGTCTGACCCAGCTCTTTCATAAATGGTACATCTAAAGACATCCCAAACCCTCTGCACCACGTGCTGCAGAGACCTCAACCCCATTACCACAATCAACACAACATGCTGAAGAGACAGGTTCCTCTCCCAGACACTGCACATGCTCTGGAATAGACTTCCCATACATGTTAAGCAAAGCACCTAGATGACCCTGTTGTAGAGAGTTCTTGATGAGGGGATGGGTAATAGAAAGTTCACTCCAGGAGTCACTCCAGTGGCTTTACTTGATGGGGGCACTGGTAACTAATGCCAGCTGGCACAATGGCAGTGCACTTCTATGGGATAGGCTTATAATGGAGCCAGGGCCATTAGCCTAGTACACACATATGATCCTATAAGGGGAGTGATATTGCCATGACTGATAAAGTAGGCCACTGGGTAGCAACTTATCAAAGTACTTCTTCTTACAAACATATACACTTACCCACACACTTATACACCAACACACACACATGTGCCAGATCTAAGAGTAGATCCCTTGCCTATCTAATTATTTGTACTATAGAGTTACACAGTTATCACATGCACTGCAGAGCTTACTGGATTGACAACTGGCCAAAGCTGCTGATAAGGGGAATGACATCAGCAGGAGTGATAAAGAAGGGCAGTAGGTGGGAGACTTATCAAAATACTTCTTCTTACAAAGATACACACACACTCATTTTCCAGATCTGAGATTAGGTCCCCTGTCTAGCTAGTGATTTGTACTATAGTGTTACGCAGTTATCACACAGGCTATGGAGCTTACTGGGCTGACAACTGGTCAAAGGTACTGATAAGGGGAATGATATCAGCAGGAGTGATAAAGTAGGACAGTGGGTGGGAGACTTATAAAAATACTTCTTCTTACAAACATACACACACATTTGTCAGATCTGAGATTAGAAGCCCTGTCTAGTGAGTGATTCGTACTATAGTGTTACACAGTTTTCACACATGCTACGGAGCTTACTGGGCTGACACCTGGACAAAGGTGCTGATAAGAGCGATGACATCAGCAGGAGTGATAAAGTGGAGACTTATCAAAATACTTCTTCTTACAAACACACACTCATTTGCCAGATCTGAGATTAGAACATCTGTCTAGCTAGTGATTTGTACTATAGTGCTATGGAGTTATCACACATGCTACAGAGCTTACTGGGCTGAAAACTGGCCAAATGTGTCAATACAGGGAATGACATCAGCAGGACTGATAAAGTGGGGCACTGGGAAGTGTTGTGGGTGGGAATGGCCTAAAACTGTTTCACCTACCTACAAACAAACACACACACCCTCACTCTCACATACACAACTGTCACATGCACAAACAGTTGCCAGCATTGAGATTAGAACCCCTACCTATATAGTTATTTGTACTATAGTGTTACACAGTTATTGCACATGCAACAGGGCTTATAGGTGTAATCGGTGTCCAATGGTACTTCTAAGGTGAATGAAAGCAACAGATACTGTGAAGTAGGGTAATGTGAAGTGTACTGAGTGGGAAGAGTCTCCTAATACTTGGACCTATGGAGACACACACACACACAAGCAGGTGATGTGATATTATAAACTCAACCTCAGTACTGTTAAAAAATGAGGCTCACCTTTTATGCTGACATGTGCAACTGTTTACAACTGGTATGCCACTGTCCACAGCAGAACATCGCTGTATGCCATTCAGGGTATATGTGTGTTTAACTCACTCTGTCGGTGTCCCCCTGTGTCTCTCTCTCTGTATCACTAGCTGTCTCTCAGTTCCCCACATCTATGTGTGTGTATGCTTGACATATATTATCTGTTGCCCATATATATGTGTGTGTGTGTGTGTGTGTGTGTGTGTGTGTGTGTGTGTGTGTGTGTGTGTGTGTGTGTGTGTGTATCTCATGTAACAGATGCAGTTATATCGCATATGGGCCACCTAACGCTAGCCGAGGGTAATCCTGCCTGATGTGTGCCTGTGGAGACATTTGAGGTGTACATAGCTGTCTGTATGCATGGACATGTATACACAATACAGGCATAGACCAATATGATGGCAGATATGTAAATTCTTGCCCAATAAGGCCATTTGTGAGGTGTGGCTACAGCCAGTGTAGTAATGACACACCGCTGTGTAAACAGTCCAGCAACCTGGTGATATACTGGCTGCGGATCTCCTGCTTGTGTGGTATCTTTCTAACCTGACATGTCATATCCTTGTGTGTGCCTACCTCTGACCTGTACACTTTTTAGCAGGATGTCCAGGAGTTTGCCTAGAGGTCTCATCCTTTCTATGTAAACTTGTGTTTTTATGGCAAGTTAGTGTGATGTTACAAAATAATACAGACATTACTGTTTCATACATAACACATAACCTTCAGACCATTCCCGCTACTGCTAACCCCTCACCCTACCAACTTTCTCAATATGTAATATTTACAACACATGCCTATCATTGTGCCATTGTTCCACTTTTATTTCTGTCCTTGTCCAGACATCTTGCTGTTAGAGGTTGAGAGTTATGGTTGTGAGTGAAGAGTGCATTCAACTGTGCAGGCATGTCCATTATTTGTAAAAGCAAACATAATAAAAAGGATTATTGAGAAGGACCACTGGCAACAGTACCACAAAGCACTTACATTCACAAAAGCCTTGTCACCTCTGCTACACATCCTTCAAGATGTTACTAATTTGTGTAGTACTAATTTGTGTAGTATATTTCAAATATCACTGTGACTTCCAGGTATGTCAGTGAAAGAGCAGTGGGTGTCACTGACATGCATAACAGTTGGAACTGCAGTTATCTCACATGGCCATGTGAAAAGCAGGACTATACCTAGGGCAGTACAAGATGACTGCCAGGAGAATGTGCTGGCCAGAGCCAGACAGTATTAACCACACATACACATAGCTCATCGACCCCTGCATATTATGAACAGGCAACATGTTTTCCTGTGTATTGGTACAGCCCTGCCAATGTGTGGTATGCTGCTATTTCCATGCAAACATATATGTTACTGCATTTTTGTGGGTATAGGGGGCACACCTGTCAATTGTACACATTTGCACAGACTGTGCTGAAATTTGCTTTACATTTTGGTTCAGTTTATCATACTACTGTGCCCTGTCTTGGGGACTGGAGGCATATCAGTAAAGAGCCCAGGTCAGATTGTACTGGCATACATTTGAAGATGTCTTACCCTTCATAGCCTTACCGCAACTGCGGGTCCTGCTGTGCTGTGGGAGTCTGTAGGGGGTTATTTCAACATTGTTGCCATTTGTGTGCCTTTACTAGACATTTTTCTGTGGTTTTCTACAGCTGACCTGCTGTGTGGGTTTGCCGGGTGGTTATGGGACACCTACCCTGGCATCTATGCCTGTGACCTATGACCCTTCAGTTAGTTGTCCCCACACATATACTGCAGTGGGATTTGCCACCTTGAGTACTATTGTATAGTGTGTGGAGGCCAGTTTTGGACAGACATTTCCTGGTGTCCCACATAGTTGTCAGTTGTGTGTTGCTAACCCAGTAGGCCACCCCCCTTCCCTTGCATGCATACATCATTGCCATAGATATGCTATTAGAACATACTATCCCATTCATTTATTGTTAAGAAGACTGACTTACCTTGTGCTTGCAGCAGTTGTGAGGACGGTGCTTGAGGGCCGTCTATGTTGGATGCACACAGTACACTGGCTATACATGGTAAGTTACAGGTAATATGATGTGTGCATCATCTATTTTACTGTGTGTGCGAGTCAGAGAGAGGTGTCAGTCCCTGGGGTCCCTACAGTGTCAGTGGGTGTGCTATGATTTGCCTCTTTGCCAAGGCATGAGCATACTGGGCATGCCTCCATCTGCCTATGGGAGCAGGCTCAGGGGCCTCCTCCTGTGAGTCCCTCTGTGCCTGTGGGGACCTTGGCAGTGGTGGTGGGCTGCATGGCCCATCCCCATGCTTTTCCTCCTCTAACTGTTTCCGCAGGATCATATTGTGTAACATGGCACATACTATGAACATGTGTGCACATGTGGCTGGAGAATACTGCAAGGCTCCACCAGATATATCAAGGCAGCAGAACCGTGACATGAGCATCCCAAACACATGCACTATAAGGATCCTGGTTTGTGCATGTGCCTCATTATGGTTTTCTTTTGTGAGTGTCTGTGAATTTCTGATGGGTGTTATCATCAATGGCTCCAGTGCATAGCCAGCATCCCCCACCAGATGGCCATACGGGATGCCCCCACTGGCAAATGATTGGTACAGCTTTGACAAATGCCAGATGTAGAAGTCGTGATAGCTTCCAGGGCTGCCAGCACACACATTCATGATAATGCCCTGGGCATTGCACACAGCCTGGCAGTGGATGTAGGGGAAGCCCTTGCAGTTTATGTAGACCCTACCTTGTTCACTAGGTGGTGCTTTGATGTGGATGTGAGTGCAGTTTATGGCACCCAGTACCTCCAGGTATTCTGCCACTTGATGGAAGAGACACATATTGCTAGTCCTCTCCTCACAGGTGTTGGGGAAGTAAATGTGCTCACCAGCATGTGGTAGCATGGCATCCAGGAACTGATTGAGTACCCTGGATGCAGATGCCTGTGAGACCCCCCGTGATGTCCCCAGTAGGTCTTAGGAAAGTACCTGTAGCTAGAATTCTTAAGGCTACACATACCTTGGTATCCACTGAGATGGGTCCTCTCTGTTGGTTCTAGCTAGGATTTGAAGCTGGCACAGCTCAATGATTTGCTGAAGTATGTTTCTGTCCACCTTGGAGGATTACCCTGGGTTTGAACACTCTTCTCCTTCTCCTTGGTCTGCGGCGGTTGTCAGCATTATCCTCCTCTCTGTTGTCAGCCTCTAGCACATGATGGATCAAAACAATGGCAGCCCCTAACATTTTTCCAGGTAAAATTCCCCCACATGTATACACCAATGGTGCAGATTTTGTAGAAAAAAAACAGACTGTAAGGTGTTTCCATACTTTATACTGTTGTGCTGCAAATGCTGCCATTATGATTGGCTAACTATGTTACATTCCAGCTGCCACCTTTATTACTCATGGCTTTGCTGTAGCCACTGTGAGTGTTAGAGGCATTAGTGGTAATTTGCGCATGATTACTTTTATTCTGCTGTTGCCCTTTTTTAATTATTTTTTACTTACTTCTCCTCCCATTTTCTGCTATGCAGCCACCACCCAGCTGTATTATTAAATGCTTTCAATGGCCCATTGTGGGTTGCAGAATACCATATTGCTGATTTGCATTACATTTCCCTTGTTCTGCTATTTCTTTTTTCCCTATAGCCTTCCTGTTTAAGCCCATAGCTAGTGTAAACAGCAAGAAATGGCCCTATATATATATATATATATATATATATATATATATATATACAGGGTTTGATTCTCATATGGGGTATTGTGCTAGGCTTAAAATGGCCCATAAGGGAAGTTAGCCAAATACTAATTTATGAACCTACTGTATATATATATATATATATATATATATATATATATATATATATATATATATATAGAGAGAGAGAGAGGGGGGGGGGGGTGGTCACAAACCTTCATTACATTTTGTCTTTTTTACCTTACAGTGCCAGATGTATCTTACCAAGCATTATGAGGAAGACTACCTATTCTTATATGGGTCTTGTCAAATTACCCAGTTCCAGGTACTCAGAGACCAGTATCTCAATGTTGGCAAATCCAGCATCTTGCTTACATTGGCTGTGGCTTGAACCTGACCATGTCTGGATGAGGTGCGGCAGCATGCTGTGAGAGTGAATTTGGCTGAGTTTAGCAGCTTCAGGGAAGGTGTGTGAGGGGTGGAGGTACAGGTTAGAGTTTCAGGCAGCAAATAGTTGGGGATGTTTGGTTGGTAAGTGGAAGTTTTAGGGTTAAGGGTCAGGTGGAATCTCTATAGTTAGGGAGTGGGAAAGGAATTTAGTGGCACAGACCAGGATTAGGGTTCTTTGTTTAGAGATCAAGGAGGTACTTTACATTTCAGAAAGGGGGAGCAGAGTTTTAGGTTTAAGGCATAACCAGGAACCTTAGGATTAGGCAGCCTGAGGGGTAAGCTATGGTTAGGACAAAGTACATGGTGAGAGTTTTAGGATCAGAGTTGGGACATTGGAGGGACTGTGTAATTAATTAGGGTTGGATAGTGGTAGGACTAGGTAATTAAGTCAGATCAGGCTAGTGGGGGAGTTAGGGCAATTGCTACTTATACTCTGTCAGCAGGCAAGTATGTCACAAGCTAATTGCAAGTTCTGATGTCACACAATAGGCAAATGGAGACCGAGTTAATAGGTAGCCTATCTAACACAAGAGGAGTGGTTTCTGGCCCAGAAATTATAGTTTATTGGCCGTTTGGGCAAGTTTTCCATCTCTTTCAACTTTCTGGTTTAAAAGCCCACGTTTGCGTTTCTTCCTCATCTTTCCTGTAACTAGACTAGTCCAGGTACAGATTTGCTGTATCCAGGACTGCTTGTAAGCTTTTGAGCCCCCCAAGCCTTTCTGTGTTGGAGGGAAGCCTTCTAGCTTATCAGTGGGAGTGCTAAGTACTAGGTAGCCTATATACCACAAGAGGAGTGTTTTTTTGGCCCAGAAATTGTAGTTTATTGACAATTTGGGCAGTTTCTCCATCTCTTTCAACTTTCTGGTTTAAAAGCCCACATCTGCACTTATTTCCCACCTTTCTGGTAACTAATCTAGTCCAGATACAGAATTGCTGTATCCTGGACTGTTTTTAAGATTCTGAGCAGTGCCAAAGTCTGTTCTTCAACTTTTCCATTAGATCTGCTAGTTCTCTCTTCTTCTCCACTTTTGCTAGCTTGTTAGTTCTGCACTTTACCAGACTTCTTCTAGCAATTACTGTAGTACACAAAAGTGCTACCAGCACTAAACGTTCTACAAGGAAACAGCTCCAGTACTTATTAATGCCCACCCCTCCAGGCATGTCTAAAGGTCAGTTCACTGTGCTTTCCCCTATTAACCTGGTGAACTTAGGCATCCTGAGGCAATGTAGCAACTGCCTCATGTACACTGACAACCCTCTCGTCTTAGCCCCTAACACTCAGATTTGTGAGAGATGTACTTATAGATCCAAATTGGAAGCCACGCACTCTCCAGCCAAGACCGGAATAGCTGGTCAAGAGGAGAAGGTCAACACTTTCACCACACCACAAGGAACACATAGCCTTCCAGAACACACACTAGCATTGCCCTCACACAAAAACACAAACCACACACCCACCTTTGCGAAGGCTCTCAATAAAAATCTAACCAAACAGCAGAGACCTCCAAAACAGAAATGCACTAGACCACCGCAACACAACACTAATCATGAGACACATAACTTTCCTAAAAAGTGTGAAACTCAACCAAAGCCCCAGAGGCAAAAGAGCATGCCCAGCACACTTGTTATAGGTGACTCGATAGTGAGGCACACTGATGTCCCACTCACTAGGTTGAATAAGGAGAAAGTAACAGTCAGCTACCTGTCACGTGCCACATAACGTATTCACTCAGGTCCCTCAACAACAGGTACAAATATGACTCTGTCATTGTACATGTGGGTGTGAATAACCTGAGTTGTACCTCCCTGGACTACATGAAAAGAGACATGGAAGAGCTCTCAGATTATGTAGCCCAGGTGGGTATGACCCTAGCCCTGTGCAGCATCCTACCATCACCCAGAATGATACCACAGTACAAGCAGAAAATGATTGATTTCAACAATTGGCTAAGTTTCTGGTGTCATTCTAAGGGGATCTAGTATCTGTTTCACTGGGATATCATTATTGACAGACCTCGATGCCTTGCCAGAGATGGCCTGCATCTGTCACCCCTGGGGTTCTGGATACAGGCCAGGGCTATTGCCACTCCATAGTGCCTTTTTTAGGTGGTGTTCCAAAGATCAAATTACCACCAAAACAGCTACAAACAAATGCAATTTAAGGGTCATGCTGCTCAACGCTAGAAGTCTAAATCTTAAAATGCACTCGCTCAAAGTACTTCTTAAAATGGAGAACATTGACATTTGTGCTGTAATAGAGTCCTGGTTCAAGGCAGCAGAAAGCACCCCTACACTACCAGGCAACAACTCCATCCACACCTTTTGGCCCCAGAACTTGGACCAAAGCCCCAAAGGTGGTGGTGTTTCCATATTCATAAAGGATGCGCACGCCTCCAGACTGGTAGCCCAACATAACTCATCTGAGATACTTCAGGTGTAGCTGACATTGGGTAAGACAGTGATTCAGGTTGTAGCCTGCTATAGGTTCCCAACCATGCCTCAAGATTCACACTCCACATTCCTAAGCACCCTGGAGAATATTAGGGTCTAATCTTACACTCTCATACTGGATGACTTCAACTACCCCTCCATTAACTGGGAAAACTACTCATGTACCAATACACTTGCCCAATGCTTTCTGGGATTCATTAATTCCAATGCCCTGGACCAACTCGTTCTTACCTCCACTAAAGGGAGCAACATCCTTGACCTGGTCATTACTAACATGGGCGATCGTTGCTCTACACCAATAGTCAACTCTTCCCTGGTTAGATCCGATCACAAGCTAATCACCTTGAAAATCCACATCCCTCCCACCCTCCCAACAAAGGTAACCACCATGAAAGACTTCTCCAAAGCTAACGTCTGGCTCCTAAAAGCAGTGGTGGCTAACTTCACGGCACCCATGCAAATGGAGAATAGTTGCATGACTGCTATATCATACACCAATGCACTGTATAAATATATACACAAATGCATGGATCTCACCATACCCAATAGAACTAAGACACTCACCTCAAAAAAAGGAAGCCAATCTGGTGATCCCCTGCCATAAACAAACTCTACAACAGAAGGAGGAAACTGATGCAGAAAAAGGTGAAGTCTCAAGACTGGAAAAACTCCCGTATCAGCCTCAGCAAAAGGTTGAGATCCCTCATCAAATCCTCTAAAGCTAGCTATGAAAACAGAATTGCAGCAGATAGTAAAGACAACCACAAGGCCTTCTATAGTTATGTAAAGAATCTCCATGGCAATACCTAGATTTGCTCTGAGCTACTGCACAATGGTATCTCCTATACCGAGCCAACAGATATTGCAAATATACTGGCGAAAAGATTCAGTGCTAACTTTACCCCCCCCCCAAAAGGACCAATCACAATACCAGTAGATTGCCATTACCCAGTATTACTGCCACAAGAGTTAAAACAGCATTGTCCAAGGCCAAGAATACAGCTTCTACGGGACCTGACAGTTTATCTGTCTGTGTTCTACATGAACTACAGAGTGAATTGGCACCTCACCTGTGTGCCCTGTTCAATCACAGCCTCACCTCAGGCTTTATCCCTACCGAAGGGCACACCGCTACAGTCATCCCTCTCCACAAAGGAGGAGCGACTACAGACCCTGGGAACTATCGCCCCATTAGCCTGATGAGTCTGATATGCAAAGCTATGGAATGCATCATCATTGACCTAATAAACAAGGATATAGGGAATCTCCAAACTCTGGATCCTACACAGTTTGTTTTTGTGAAGGGTAGATCATGCCTGCTCAACTTGGTTGACTTCTTTGAGTCAGTCACCAGAGCTGTGGATGAAGGTAAGTTGGTTCATACAGCCTACCTTGATCTGACCAAGGCCTTTGATACCATTAACCAATCAGGAATCATAGAAAAACTTACTAAGCTAGGCATCAAACCCTATATCACTAGGTGGGTTGCAAACTGGCTCACAGATAGAACCCACAGTGTGTAAGTAGCCGACACCAAGTCAGACTGCCAACCAGTCACGAGTTGAGTCCTACAGGGTTCTGTCCTTGGTCCTCTCCTGTTTGGTATCTACTTCTCTGAAGTCCAGGCCAACACAAAGGAACACTGGTTGACAAAGTTTGCAGATGATTGCAAGTTGGGAGCTATTATTAACTCTCCAAGTGATGCTGACATCCTACAGAAAGGCCTCAATGAGACCAACGACTGGTGTCAGAACCATAGCCTTAAGTTCAATGCCAAAAAATGTGTCTTCATCCCCTTTGGGAAAACCCAGTTCCCTTGAATTACCACATTGATGGTAGTCCACTGAACACAGGTGTTATAAGAGATCTAGGAACACAGGTTGACAGCAACCTCTCTTTTGACCACCACATTGCCACTGTGGTCAGAAAGTCCTTCTATGTGGCACATCTCATTACTACGAGTTTTGCATACAGGAAGAAAGAGGCCATTGTCTCCCTCTACTCTTCCCTCATTAGGCCAGTCATCGAGTACAATGCCCCATTTGGCATGTACCTCACTAGACACCTGCAACAACTGGAGAGGCTGCAAAAGTACCTCACAAAGAGGATCCTAGGCCTTAAACACTTGTCCTATATGGACAGGCTCAAAAGACTCCAACTATTCTTTGTCTCATATCACCTACCTAGAGGCGATCTCTGCTTGACTTACAAAGCCATGTCTGACCCAGCTCTGTTAGAAATGCTACATCTAAATAATTCCCAATCCCTCTGCATCACACGCTCCAGAGACCTCATCCTCATTACCACGATCAACAGAACATGTTCATAACCCAGAGACTGCCCATGCTAAGGAATAGACTTCCCATACATGTCAAGCAGAGCACCTCACTGGCCCTCTTCAAGAGAAATCTTGATGAGTGGATGGGAAATAGAAAATTCACCCCAGGGATCACTCCAGTGGCTCTACTCGACAGAGGTACTAGGAACTAAGGTTGGGTGGCATGATGCCAGGATAATCCTCTGGGCTAGGCTTGTAAAGGCTCCAGGGCCATTAGCCTAGTACGCAGCAATGAACCTATGAACCTATGAACCTGGAACTTGAAGATGAATCTCCTTAGCAGTTCATAGCTTTAACTTATTTTGCACTGAAAGAGTGTAATCGCCAGGAAAAAAGAGCTTCTTTTTATTCAATAACAGTGTATTCATCTTAATAAAATATTTCCATTTCCTCATAATGCATGTGAATGCAGTCTAATTTCTGAAGTGTTGATACACATAAGGCAGCAGAGTGGTGTCCACAAAGTGACCTGAATTGCTAAGCATGTACAAGGAAATGGTCAATGCAATTCACAATAATTAAGTTAGTAAAGATTATTTGCAAAATATTATATAAATATGGTATAGTTTCCATATTTATAGGAGTAATGCAAAAAGGAAGTGTGATACTCTCATGTTGTGTGTAGCACATGCAAGTAGTGGGATGTAGTAAAAACAGGTCTATATTATATCAACGAACGATAAAATGTTCGAATCTCTAAAGGTCAACCTTTAGAGATCGAACATTTAAATGTTTGAAGATGTAATAAAATAAAATTAAACAAAAAAAAAGTAACAGAAAAAGGTTTTAGCAGGGGGGCAAGCCCCCCCTGCTCCCCCCACATCCCTGCTACTTAAATATACCAACTCCGAGATCACACATCAGTGCACTACACTGCAGAAATGGGAAATTTCCCATTCCCTACACTGTAGTGCAATCTTGGAGTTGGAATATTTAAGAAGGGGGGTGGGGGGTGCAGGGGGGCTTGCCCCCCTGCTTACACCCTTAATTTTTTTTTTGTTACTTTGTTTTTTTTTTTTTTTTAATTTTTAAGCACTTTCAAACATTTCATTTTTCGATCTGTAAAGGTTGACCTTTACAGATTTGAACATTTAATCGTTCATTGATGTAATATAGACCCGTAAAAGGGTCTATGCTACATCAACGGATGATTAAATGTTCGAAATTCTAAAGGTCGACCTTTAGAGATCAAACATTTAAATGTTCGAAGATGTATCAAAATAAAATTAAACAAAAAAAAGTAACAGAAAAGGGTTTTAGCAGGGGGGGAAGCCCCCTTGCAACCGCCCCACACCTCCCGCTACTTAAATATATAAACTCCAACATCGCACATCAGTGCACCACAGTGCGGAAATGGGAAATTTCCCATTCCCTACACTGTAGCGTGATCTTTACTCTTAAGGGTGTAAGCAGGGGGGCAGTAGGGGTCAACCTTTACAAATTTGAACATTTAATTGTTCATTGATGTAATATAGACCTGTAAAAATATAACATTAAAGCATGATGGGTAATGAGAAGACATTGTGTAATGAGAAGACATTCTGAGAAATAAATTTTAGTTTGGCAAAGCAGTTATGAATATTTGTAACATTTTAGTCATATTTTCAAATATTTCCTAATGAAATTGATGTTGTGTGATGTACAGGGGAATGAATGGTACAAACTTATGTTCAACATGGAGGTACAAGAATATGCCTTCTAGATAGCACAGTTTTGTTGATAAATATTTTTTTTTTGAAATGTTGTGAAATATTTTATACATAATTTGCATAGACTGTTCAATATACCAAGGGCATCCATGGATGTGAAAATGTAAGTTATTATGAAACACTAAAATATCTGAACTTATGCAATGTCTCATATAGTTATTCATGTACATATAGCATTCAGAGACAACTGCCTCTGAGAATATTTGGAGTTATTAGAAAGTATTAGAACATCATCAGACAACCTATGCAGAGGATTCTTTAGGAAGTGTGTTAACTGGCTCTATGAGAGAGCAACTGATTTATGGAAAAGACTGCCAAATTGCATTAAGGCATGCACTAGCTTACATAGTTTTTAAGAACAGCCTGGATACTTATTATGAGAGCAGCTGTTTTGGTATAATGGAAGGCTAGCAGGACAGTAATGCCAATGCTTGAAATATTTGTATGCATGTATGTATCATTGAAAGATGCTTGAACAGCTGAACGATTATCTGTCTCTTTCTAAATTGGGTCTGTCTTACATGCTTACAGAGTCATAACCCTTTGGCTGACCATAACACACTTCCCTCATTTCACTCATGATTTGTGGCATGTCTATGAATTTAAGTAGATGACACACCATATTGTATTTTGAGTTGTATGCATGCTAGTGCACAGAACTAATGATTCCTGTGGGCTCCTGAATGAGTGACTGTGTTAGCGTTCCTTGCACAATGACAAACAAGCCCTATGTCAAAGAAAGTCTACCTCATGTAGATAAAGCAGGTCTGTTCTCTCCCCTAATATTTTCTAACTGTATCATTGAAAGATGCAAAAGGTATCTGTCTGCTTTACTCTGTTACCGTTGCAGCTGTCTTAAATATTAAGCCATCGTAAAATAATTACATTGTTTTATAGTACTTATGAAAAATGCAATTCACACCATGCAAGTCTGGCATATAATTGCTGATGATGGTAATGATTCACCCAGAATATAACTTGGAATTATTCCTTTTCTCCAGCTTGATGCTACTCTTCATTGCTGTCCATTTCTTGAGCATTTCCCTTTTACGCACTTTGAACTTGAGCTATTGCATATATGGACTGAATGCCCTGTTCCCATGTATTGAAGATTAATAGGACTCCAGTGTTTTTTTTTTTTTCTTGAACATATCTTTTAAAGAACCAGTCCTGGATGTATTATAAAACTCCACTGAATTCCATTTATTTCCATTCATTTTAATAAATTGATCAAGGGTACCTAATTCCATTGGGTTCTCACAATTTATTAACATATGCCACATTGATATTCACATTCAAGATAAAGATATTGCATGAATCAATTCTGTTTCATTGCTTCTTCAACTTTATGTACCAACTGCGATTAAGCCCCAAGAACCTCCCAGGTAAGCTGTGGATTCTGTTCATTGCCAGGCATTAAACGTTTAGACATGTGCTTTACATGACTTCATCTTGCCTCCCTACCATGTCCTTTGATTGCAGCTTTTAAGTTGTCCTCTGCCTTCTCCTATTTTTTAAGCTGCCTGACCCAACTCTCTGATACTGATACTGAAATTAGGGTGGAAAGTATTACTTGGAGACTTGACACATGAACAGTTCACAAAGAGGAAGATGTCTTATGCTGTAACAAATTTTAAGACCTGTAACCCAGCCTTTTGATATCCTCACACACTCTGCCTCATACATGTTCTCAAAAAACACTCTCTGATTCCTAATTTGTTACTCATGGAAGTAAATACTGTGGGAAAAAATATCCAGGGAATTGTTATGGCTTGGCTTGTATAGGCCCTAGGGCCGATTGCCTTGTACCAACCTATGAACCTATGAGCCTATGTTTTGTTACCCAAGTTGCAGACAGGGTACATCATGCAGCTCTAGCTGTCTGACTCTGACACCATCATTCTTCCTTTCTCTGATTACTTAACTTTTGCCAATCACTCCCATATCCTCTATTAAATGACCAACTCTCCCCAACCCCTATACACATACCAAAAATGCTGTGTATATT
Source organism: Protopterus annectens (assembly GCF_019279795.1). Classification (NCBI taxonomy): domain Eukaryota; kingdom Metazoa; phylum Chordata; order Ceratodontiformes; family Protopteridae; genus Protopterus; species Protopterus annectens. The sequence continues at coordinate 783,915,449 of NC_056736.1, read as the reverse complement.
TTAGAGGGTTATGTTGTTATATGGCTGTTGGGGGTGGGGGGACAAAACATTACTTCTTCAAAAACTTTATTAAGAAACAACACAAGTACAGTGAAAATATACTAGGTATGGTTACCACTACTGCTATTTGAAAAGGTATCCTTTTGAATCATTGAAAATAGTTGTGGTTGTCAAAATTCATTCATTGCAATTATTGTTATTTCATTAAAAGAATACAGAAAAATATAAACACATAGATATAGCTATAGAGACATACACACACACACACACACACACACACACACACACACACACACACACACACACACACACACACACACACACACACACACACACACACACACACACACACACACACACGCACGCCCGCATGCCCGTATATATATATATATATATATATATATATATATATATATATATATATATATATATATTATTCGACCAAATTCAACCTATTCAACCAAAGCCTGAGTACCAGCTTTGTCCCAGCTGAGTGGAGGACAGCCACTGTCATCCCTTTGCACAAAGGTAGAGCATCCACTGATCTGGGAAATTATAGACCCATCACCCTAACTAGCCTGATCTGCATGGAATGGATTATTAATGACCTCATTAACAAGGAATTGGCAACCTGCAAACACTCGATCCCACACATTTTGGCTCCATCAAGCGGAGGTTATGTCTGTTAAATTTGGTCAAATTCTTTGAGGCAGTCAACAAAGTCATGGATGAGGGGAAGATGGTGAACACCACCAACCTTGACCTGGCCAAAGCCTTCAAAACTATTCCCCACTTTGGAATAATAGATAAACTCACTCAACTAGACATCAATCTGTATGTTATCAGATGAGTAGCTAACTAGCTCACTGAGAGAACTCACATACTCAAAAAAGGGGAAGCCACCCACAAGCAGTAGACAGGTAACTAGTGACATACCTCAGGGTTCGGTCTTGGGGCCTCTGTTATTTGGAATATATTTTTCTGAGGTGCAGGGCAAAAACAGTGGGCTATGGCTGACCAAATTTTTAGATGACTGCAAGCTGGAAGCTGGGTGCTGTCATCAATTTCCCTAGTGATTTGAACATCCTCCAAGAGGGTCTAACCCAAACAAATGACTGGTGCCAGAAACATGGCTTCAAGCTGAATACCAAAAAATGCATCATCATGCCAGAGCCCCACAAATTCTCACAATAATAACAACATCCTAAGCATGCAATCAGTTGTGAGGAATTTGGGCAAAGAGGTTGATAGTAACCCAGGGGCGGCTCATGCTATCGGACTGCCGGACAGCAGCCCTCCCACCTAGAAAAAAAAAACAAAAGATAAATCTTTAAAACTAAAAAACAAAAACAGAAAAAAAAAAAAAAGCACGCTCTGCACAGACACATTTGGAGACCTCAGACTGCCTTTATCAGCAGTCCGGATAGACATAGACAGATACCCAGCAATCATTGCTGCAAATGCACCCAGGAATCAATGCGGTGATGACTGCACAGAAGAGGAGGTCCGGACTGTTTCAGCTGCAGGCAGACCCAATCCGATGAGGACTGAGAGAGGTGAGCTGCTCTGCTCTCGCAGGACATTCATTGCACAGGCTCAGTCTGGAGCTTCAGGTTTGTTCAGGTTGCTGGCTGGATGCTTTGTCCATGAAACGGTGGGACATACAGCAGTAAGTGAAGGCTTGCTTCATTCAGTCACTGCATCCATGAAACTGTGTGTGTGGTGTGTGTGTAATGCCCCAGTTACTATATACTGGTGGCTAGAGGGAGCAAATGGTGGTGGATAGAGATACTCAGGCTTAAACCCTGTACCTTGGATGCAGGTGGCAAGGACCAGAATTCCCTATCCACAACCATTTCTAAAAAAATTTGCAGATTTTTGCCTCATATTTGTTCTGTTCCTCATAAAATCTGTGATTTCTGTATCTACATTTTTCCTTGCAAAGTCTGTAGTGTAGTGGTGCACTGGTAGTATTGCTGCCTAACAGCTACCAGTTCTCTGGTTTAATTCTTGGCTGGGTTGCCTTCTGTGTAGTGTCTGCATGTTCTCCCATCTTACAAAGATGTGATTGGCATTTCGCTCTGCTGAAAATTGTCTTTTGTTCCAAGTCAGACTAGTTTCCTGGTTAAATGTTTAGTTCCAAGTCAGACTAGTTTCCTGGTTAAATGCTTAAAAAATAACAGGCATTTGAATTTCAGACTTCATATTCTTCAGAAAGTACATGGTAACACAAAATTGTTATAGCAGTTGTCTAAGTTTATAACATGGATATTTGAAATTTGTCCCTATTTTTGGAACTGTATTCCCCCATTACTGGCTTTGTCCAGGTATTTTGTGCTAAGGTTGAGAGTTATCTATGGTGAGAACTGTATTCATTGAATGTTTGGGGGCTGTATCCCCCCCATTACTGGCTTTGTCCACATGTTTTTTGCTAAGAAGTTGAAAGCTATAGTGAGAACTGAATTCACTGAATATGTCTGGGGGCTGTATTCCCCCCATTATTGGATTTGTCCAGGTATTTTGTGCTAAGGTTGAGAGTTATCTATGGTGAGAACTGTATTCATTGAATGCTTGGGGGCTGTATTCCCCCCCCATTACTGGCTTTGTCCACATGTTTTTTGATAAGAGGTTGAGAGCTATAGTGAGAACTAAATTCACTGAATATGTTTGGGGGCTATATCCCCCCCATTATTGGCTTTGTTCAGCTGTTTTGTGCCAAGAGGTTGACAGCTATGCTGAGAATTGAATTCACTAAATGGTAGCCATTTAAGTTTGTCTTCCTCTCTTTTACAAAACAGCTGATTTGGCATAGTGGTATGTTTCTCTGACTGTTTTGCACAGGGTCCCCTGGGTTAAAGACGTGGCAGTGAAATGTATGGTGGTAACACAGCATTTTATTCTGGCAACTTTCCAACATTATACAAGCAATTTTTAAAATGTGTCCCTGGTTTTTGGGCTTTTGCCCCCCCCCCCCCCCACCAATAAATTTCGGCTTTTTTCAGATTTCTTGTGCTGCAAAGTTCAGAGATACAACTGCGTGTCAAGTAGATTTTACAAGGAGCTGAGAACTGCAGGGGAACAAAACTTTAGTGCTGCTTATTCTGCGTCTTCTTGCATTAATAGCACAACAGGTAGTATATTTGCTTTTGATGCAGAAGGCTGTGGGTTCTACTCCCACAGTAGATAGATGCATTGCTGATACTGTACTGTGTTGTAAAGTGGGTGGATGCTGTAGTCCTTTTTGGCAAAGATACCTAGAGTAGTAACTATGAACCTGAACCTGTTATCAGTTTGCCATACAGTCCCTATTGCGATATTACTAGCTTATTTTTTTTTTTTAATGCATGCAACATAGGCAATTTATTCCTCAAGGGCAACAGGCACTTTATTTGTAGATGAATAAACAGTGACATATAAAGTTGTTTGCTAGCAGAACCCTCTTCATTGTTACAGATTTCTTTAATGTGGAATTATTTAGATGACTTTTACTACTTCAGAGATTGTGCATATTTACTGATACTGGTGGAAAGTAGAAGGTTGAGTAGACTTTTATGATGGAAATGTTCTGAATTTGGTAGTTTTGTCATTGATGCATGCATTTTGTTTCATCATTTACTGGAAAAATGTTCAAAACAATAAATTTAAAATGCCGTCTAACAACTGTATTGTATAAGGAATATAATTTAGTAGAATCAGGAAGGTGTATCAAAGAGCACATGTATGATTCATGTGCAAGGGGCCTATGATTTGAAAACAGCCCAAAGTTAATCTTTATCTGCCACTGGGAAAATGTATTTTCTTTGAATGTGGGTTTCAATGCTGTTTCATTGAATGTGAGTTTCAAGGGCAGAGAAGTTTTTAATGCTAAGCCTGTTTTCATTGTGAGACTGCGTTGCTTTGTTTAGCAGATGTCTTAGTGTTTGTGCTGTAAAATGCAAAATAAAACTTGCAAATGAAATCCAAATCATCATAGAAGTAAAGCAGTATGCACATTAGTGTTTATGGTAAATGTAATGAAATAGCCAAGTAATGGATCATTGGAATGGCTGCAGGGGGGAGGGCTCCATTCGACCATGATTTTGTGAGGGGGAAGGGCGGCAAACTCAGACAGCCTCAGCTGAAGTATACCTCCCAACTGTCCAGATTTTCACAGAATGAATAGATTTTTGCTTCTTATTTTTGGTTTGTTCCTCATAATATTTGTAGTTTTTCTGGAAAATCATTTAGGAATTAAGTCACTAAATAATGACACACTGAATTTCAGACTTCATAACCTTCAGAAAAATGCATGCTAAAGTAAGACCTGTTATTCTATCAATTGTCTCAATTTATACAAGAGCAATTTTTAGTACTGTTTATATGTTCCCCCAATATATTTGGCCTTGTCCAGATTTATTGCATTAACAGGTTGAGAGGTACATGCAAATAAATTGCTTTATAGAATTAGGCATAGCCAAACCTCTCAACTGTCCCCGAATTTGGCTCAAAATGTTACTTTTCCCCTAATAATCCCTCCGCAAAATAGCAATTTTTGAACAAAACGTGGAGGGTTTACAATTAAGAAATAACTGTAATAATCAGAGTTATAGATACTTTTATTTCAGAAATGCATGTGGATTCTTTTATTTTGTCAGCTACTCAGGTTAGCAGTACTATTATTTAAAACTGTGTCCCTTCTTTGACAGGTTCCCAGCTGTATTGTGTGGCTATTTTATATTTTTGCATTACATTTTTGGTCCATTTTTCATAAAATTGTTTTTTTGGCAAATTAGTGGTAAATCATTAAAGACTGAAGTTAGAAAATAATGACAGACATTTGAGTTTCAGATTTCATATCCTTCACAAAATTCATACTAATGCAAGACCTACTATTCTATTATCTTTCTAAGTTTATAAGAGCAATATTTAAAAAATGTCCTTATTTTTGGGCCTTTGTCCCACTTCTATGTACGGGTTTGCTCTGAGGGTGAGAGGTATGACAAATGTGTCAGGGCCATCACAGTCAGCCAGAGACATTTCAAATTGTAACCTACTTGTTGCACCCTACTACCCCATGTAGTAACTCTGGATGTGTCCAAGCAAGGCAAGGAGCAGTTATGCAGTGTAAATTATGCAGGGTATCCTCCCATCCAAGGTAGACACAAGTACTACAGTGGCTTTTCATCTGTTCTTGATTTTGCAGAATGATCTGGTTTCTGTCATATTTTTGTACTGTTGATTTATGCTTATTACTCAAAGTGCCTGTTGCTCTGTGTTTTAAGTAGCAATGCTTTAATGACCATCAGGTATGCTTGTCTGACATCATAAGATGCAAGTAAGCTTTAATAAGCATACTGATAAAGAATTGCCAACATTGAAGCATTTCTGTTGTTGCCATGCAGGGAATACTTAACTAGATAATGTATAAGTATTGGGTATTGAAATGCATATGACAGTATTTGTAAAAAAGGACAAAATTACATTGTTTTAAGAAGCTCATTACACTTGTTGGAAACTTCCAGTGATCTCTGAGGGCTTTACCCATAAACTAAGCAGAATGCCATTCATGTGTGGTCCATAACCTGTACAGTAATCCTTTAAGCAATGTATGAGCTTGTTTGCTTTTCATTTTTCACTTTGATCATGTTTTCCCCATGAAACAAATAGATAGTTGTCAGGCAGCAGGACTTTTTGGATAAGAAACATTTTTACAAGTGGGGGCATCACAGAGATTGCTACTTTCAGCATGTTACTTGGTACTTTAATAAAGCTGAATATAAATTATAATTAGAACTGCAGTGCAAGGAGAAGCGGTCTGAGTTGAGTGCTGCTTGTTTTTCATATGCTTTATTTTGACTGGCATTCCAGTAATGTATTTTCTTTTTTCATGCCTCACAACCTTTTTGTTTCCATCTAGATATTAAGTAAGCTGTCAAGCAGCCAATGCATTGAAATATTTTTATTCTTTTACACTTAATTTGTCTTGATTGGACTCTCATAATGAGGGTTTGGCAACCAGGGCAGCATATTTAATTAAAGTTTAGTTTTTGTGGTTTTGAGCATAGCTCCTCCCCTTTCTAGCTGTCCGCACCCCTTCCCATTGACCCCCACCCATTCGGCTATCTCCTGCAGCCCCCCTTTGATTTGAAGTCACCAGCAGCCACTGCAGTAACCTCATTTTTGACCAACATGTTGCTTCCATTGTATAGAAAGCTTTCTACATGGCCCACCTCATAAGTAAGGGTATCACATCCAGGGACAAGGAGGTCATAACATCCCTGTATTCTTCCCTTATAAGGCCCATTATTGAGTACAACATGCTGTTCAGGATGTACCTTGCAAAACACAGGCAGCAGCTGGAGAGGCCGCAAAGTTACCTCACCAGGAAAATCCAGGACATCAAAAATCTACCATACACAGATAGGCTAAAAGCCATATCCCTCTACTCAGTTTCATGCAGACTCCTCAGAGGTGACTTCTGTCTGACATACAAGGCAATCAAAGACCTCGCCTTGATGGAACTGCTGCATATCTGCAAGTGAAGCTCAACCTGAGTAACCTGCACACGTGGCTTTAACCTGCTCTGTGACATAAATAGGAGTGCTTGGTGGGACAGATTTGTGTCCCAGAGACCCCCCCATTTGTGGAATAGGCTCCCTGTCCATGTCAAGCAGAGTACATCTTTACCACTTTTTAGGTGCAACCTGGATAACTGGATGGGAAACAGAAAATACATCCTTGGGATTCCACCTGTGTCTCTGCTGGACAGGGACATCGGGTGCTGATATGTTAAAAA
>NC_056736.1:783833674-783903674 GCF_019279795.1 Protopterus annectens | reverse complement strand
ACTTAGTCATCCCTTGCATGCACAAGCAATACAACTGACAGGAAAATGCATGCTAATGAATAATTACATTTAAAGTTCCCATGAATATCATCCCCAGTTCTAGTAAAATGCCAAACTGAAATGGTCATCCTCTTATTTTCATCTCAGTGTCACTGACCCCTGTACAGGATCAGCAATCATGTTGTTTACTCCTTCCCATGCAAGGCTGATCCAGGAATGAGTGGGATAAAAATTCACTTGTGTTGAGAAGAAGCATGTGAGACTGCCTTGTCTCTGCACCACTGGGCCAGCTTTAAACAGTTCTTTGGTGTTGAGTTGTGATATTTTTCAAAACTAGTTAAATGTATTCAATATGTTTATTGATTTTCTGTTATTGGAAAGATGTCTAGAATGGAGAGAGATAGGGAAGAGAAAGAAAGAGAGAGCGACTGAAACATCCTTAAATAGTGGTTCTCAAAAAATGAACTTTTGAGTGTTACAAAACCCTATACTATACATGATAATGATCTTATAGATTGTTTATGGCTATGGGAGTAATAAATGACATACAAAATTAAATTATCTATCAAATCGTCTACATCAGGGATGCTGACAATATAGGTTATATTTTTCCTGCTCTACCAGAGCTTTTATTTTGGTTGCACTTTACATCTTCTTCAGTTATTAATTTATCATCTGAAAATTCCTGACAAGCTCAAACATATCACTTGTGCTGCATTGCTACTTGAAATCAAATAAAAATCAGCTACTATTATTTAGATCCCATGTGTCATTCCTTTTCATGTATTTAAACAGCCTGGGGAAATATGGATCTGGTTGGTGGGACAAAAGTCCGATCTGTCAGTAAAAACAGCTGTCACTCTTCCATGCTTGCCTGAGGGTTGAGAAAGAAGAGCTTGTAATCTGCAGCCACATTTGTTTAGTTTCTGATGCTGCCCCTGAGGCAAATGAGTTTCTTATTGCAGTAAAAAAATGCCATGACTTTAGAAAAGAAAGACAAAATCTTGGTCCTGTCTTATAACTCACATGCCCATTAATATTTATTGAACCTATGTCCACTTGGGTATAATGTAATTTAAAGTGCAGTAAATACCTCAGGCATTATATTATTAACAGCAGAAATATGAACATCGGTTTTAGCAACACAATTTGGAAATTATATTTGTTTTACTGGATGTTTAAAAGAATGTAATTACCTTTCTTGCAGTGCATGAAAAAATATACTGGTAACCATTGCTGCACTCCATATAGTAAGAGCAGTAATGTGGAGATAGCAGAATCACAACATTGTTAAGATATTATAAAAAAAAATGACAAATTACACATATGGATAACAAACACAAAATTATTTTCTGTAGATAAGTGATTAAAAGGAACAATTGCCTCTAATATTTGTGGTAATACATAGGATCTCTGGGTCAGAACTGTGAATTAAGTAGAACTATAACTAAAAAACAATGTAGTCACAATACTGTGATAATAAATATTATAGTTTTATCCACAGAGCTGTAGCATATTGCACTTTTCATCAACATCTTCTACATAAACAGGATACTGTGGTAAAAAATGTTCATTTAGGAGACAGAATCATGATATTATTTAATTTATATTAACAGAGCTAACACATGAACATGATAAAACCTGGCCCATATGAAATACGTGAATCAAAGTATTTTAAAATGAATCAGAACTAAGATAAGTAATTATGAGAAAGAAATCCTCTAGATTCTACAATAAGTTTTAGCTGTTTACTTTGGAGGAAAGGGAGTTTCAATTCCAGTCAGTGGCAGTACCATGTGTAGCAATATTTACCTCAGAAATGTTACAGTTTTGAAGTATTTATTAAAACAAAATGCAGACAAAATGCCAAGTCTGAGTTTTCTAGCACTGAGAGGAAAAGCTATGCATTTGACAATTAAACATAAATTGTGAATAAATGTTGAAAAAAGTAATAAGACGGTCTCATTAATATATCTGATCATCAGCTCTAGAACTGTGCTGATTCTATACCACATCCAGAACATGTGGTTTTTTGCCCTTTAAAAGAGTAAAACTATAGATGCTTAAGCTCCAATGGCCTCCTTGACATTGTATTTCCGCTTTCCTTCCCTGCTCTTTATTACCTTTTTCCATTTACTTTGGCCCAGATTTTTGCAGAAGAAAGAATAACAATAAAGAATGCCAGCATTATAGCTGCTCATATGGGATCCTTAATAAATGCTAGTCATGGAGATAATTTTATCAGAAAACACTGCAATATATGTAAATCAATCAAGTATTGAGAAGACAGATTTAACCTCTATCTGTGATAATCATAACAAAGGAACCCTACCAGAATAGCTAGATTGGAGATATTAAAGTCAACTCATTTAAAGAATTAGATCCTGATATGGCATATTCAGAAATGTCAGTATTTATTTAAGCATTTATGTATGTATTTAGTTAGTTAGTTAGTTAGTTAGTTAGTTAGTTAGTTAGTTAGTTAGTTAGTTAGTTAGTTAGTTAGTTAATCAGCAGGTACACGGATTGGTCTGAAGACTGTTTTCAGTCACATGCAGAGCCAAAAGGCAACATCAGTTGTGACTCAAAAGAGAAAAATAATCACAAAAAGACACAGGCATCATTCATATCCAAAAGAACAATGATCAGACAAAAATGGGCAATTGAAAACTACAGATGAATAGAATACTGTTGAAGAACAGACACAACATAAGCTGTAAATGGTATATATAAAGCAGACGTAAAACTTTAGGAATTTTGAAACATAATATAAAACTAAAACACAAAATTTATCAAGACGCATACTGATAATTAATAGATTCTATAGGCTAAGAATAATTGCAATTCAAAATTATGGATATTTATAATACAGTGAAGTAAATATAAATTTATACAAGACACCAATCATTGCGTATTATTTTGAATATGATTTTATATATACTGTATCAGATAAAAGATGTCCTAAATTTATTATCTACAAAGAAGAGAAAACTATTTACTTGAGCTAAAGGTTTGGGTAAACATCATAATATTTTCAAGAAAATGGAGCAGCACCATTACCCAAGTTGCTGGAAACACAAGTATTTATGTTCTTCTTGTAAATGTTGCTTTAGTAGGGCTCGATAATGTGCTGCAATTATTTGCTTTTCAAGTATTCTATGTAAAGAGTTCCATGTTTTGGGAGCAGTCTTTAAAAAAGTTAAGATGTTCCTTTTCTGCCACATATCTTCAGTAAATTCACTCCAACTCTAAGCAGTTTGAAGGAAAATGTTTTTATCAGAGTAGATTAGCAGCACATCTAATCTAGGCTAACATGCCATATCATAATCTAAAACAGACTAATAACCTAGCAGACAGTTACAGCTTTTTTGTACGTGAAGTAACATTCTGGAAAATTCATTCAAATACTCTTGCAATTTCTCATGACTTCATCCATAGTTACATAAATAAGGCTGCACCCGTCATGTAACAGAGAGCAAAGCAAGGCCAAACTGTAAGTATTATAAACCTTTTTAACTTGCAGCATGCAGTTCCTCTTAAAATGTTTCTGGTCTGAAATAGAGAATAGGGGGATATATTTCCATAAGAATGAGATATCTGATTAAGGTGAGAGACAAAAAATATAAGAAATAGAAGAGAGAGGTCAAAATATAACTTTGAAAACTAAAATAGATAAATCAGATTAAGCATAGGGTGAAACAAGATCAAGAAATATTTGAAGAAAATATATATAAAGATATTGAGCATAATATGAGACCTTTTTTATAGATACATAAGACATGGAAGGAGTAAAGACATATAAATTGATAAACTCTGTGTAGATTCCAAAATTTATTCTCAGACACAACAAATTATAAATATGTTTACAAAATCTTATGCAAAAAAGTTTGGCTCCACAAAAGGGGTGATAAGTTATCCTAGTGACATCCAGGATCCAAGCAAAGCACAGGGAGGAGACGGAATTAGTAACAATGACCTGAGAACACTTCAGCAAGAATTTACAGTACCATTGTATCTATTATTCACTAGGTCATATAAATATGGGGAAATTCCTCAAGATTGGAGACATGTGCTTATTAAGCCTGTCTTTAAGGGAAAGGGGAGTAGGACAAACCTAAAGTCATTTAGACCCTTATGTCTACTTTCATGTTGTGGAAAATAATGGAGAAGGTAATATTAGATAAGTTATTGTCAGAACTGGACAGGTTGAGACTTGAAACCATATATCAGCATGCATATGTTGAAAACAGATCTATTACCACCTGTAACGTGATGTTCTATAACAATATAATAACAGCTATGAATGAAAAATAGTGTTGTGATGTAATTTATACAGATTTAACTTCTGCATTTGACAGGGTCATTCATAAAACACTGATCAATAAATTAGTACAACTAGGTATTGATGTACTCTTGATAAGAAGCATAGCTGTATGGCTTGCAAATAGGACATGGCAAGTATCATACAGCAGCTGGACAGGTGAAATCTTTGGTTACAGTCAGAGTGTCCCACAGGACTCTGTCCTAGGCCCTTACTTGTTTAGATTGTATCTTTCAGCCCTAACTTTTTCATCTAAGGTGGTCTACAGTCTATATGCAGACGACCTGAAATTGGGTAAACTGATTACATGCGTTACAGATAAGGCATGTCTGCAAAATAATGACCAAATTGACCATGTGGGCACAGGAGAATAATATGCTGATAAATACATCAAAAACTCAGCATATGAGATTTGGGAGACATAAATTGAAATATGAATATTTAATACAGCACACAGTGATTGAAACTGTAGAGTCATTTAAGGACCTGGGTACATGGGTAGACTCAGCTATGAGTTTTTCTAATCATGTCAACCAATTGGTTAATGATAGTTAAAGAACTATAGGTTGTATACAAAGATTTATAAAGTCTAGGAAATCAAAAATAATCAAGTCATTGTTTGTTAGTTACATTAGACCCAAACTTGAGTATGGAATAACAGTATGAAAACCCTATAAGAAAATAACCATGAGTAAACTGGAAAGAGTACAGTGGAAATATAACAAAGGCATCCATGGATGAGAAAATATAAGTTCTTATGAAAGACTAAAATATCTGAACTGGTACAGTGTCTCTTATAGATATCTAAGAGGAGATCTTATTCAGGTATGTAGGGCATTTAGAGACAGGTACCTCTGGGAATGTTTGGGGTTATCAAAAAGTAGTAGAGAATCATCAGACAACCTATGTAGAAGATTCTATAAGAATGAGAAGTGTACTAATTGGTTCTCTGACAAAATAGCCGATAAATGAAACAGACTACCTAATTACATTAAAGCAAGTGCTAGTGTAGATATTTTTAAGAACAGCCTGGACACATTATGGGAAAAAGTGTTTTGGTATATTGGCAAGCCAGAAGGGTATTAATGCCCATGCTTGAAATATTTGTATGTTTGTATGCATGTATTTATCCATTTTGTCAGTGGTAATGTCTGAAATAATTCTACTAGAATCTGGTACTTATATTTCTTGACATTTCAGTATAGGTCCATCAGTGGTGCAATCGATAATGTGTAGGACTACAGATGAGAAGACTGTAGGTTCAACTTCTGCCTGGTTTGGTTGACACATCTTTTGGCTAGGCTCAGTTAGAAAAGAGTTTTTTTGCAAACAATGAATAACATTCAGCTAATTAGTGGGAGGAGCTGAGAAATAACATTCCTCATTTAACGACAAATATTTAGTGGAATCTTTAACTGTAGTGCTTGTTTGACTTACTGTTCTCTGCCTGGCTATTGCTGATCTCTGTCTGCATTTGATCTTTCCCACCCACCTGCTTTTCTACTGTTCTACTATCATACTTTTGAACTTGGCAGATTTTGAGCTGCCCACCCCTACTATACATCTTCTTCTGTTTCCACTGACTAAAAAAAAATAATACTTTATTCTGCTGTTTTTTAGTGTATTTCGGCTTCTTTGTACTTTATTTAGATTTCTGCTGTGCATTCTTAAAGTGTTCAGTTGCATTTAATCTGGTGCATTTATTACTGCTTATTAGTATCCTGATTACATTGTAACTGTTATTCTAAGCCTTTTAGTTTTGATTTAAGCATGTGGGATTCAAACTACTTGTCTTACATAAAGAAGGATTGTGACCTACACTCTTGTGGCAGGAGAGGTAGTTTACACCCTTCTGAGTTGGGAATTGCTGGTTGAAGGCTTATTGTGTCTGTTATTCTAAAGTATCTTAGTTCTTGTTTAAGTGCTTGGGCTCCAGGCCCGTTATTTTACATTAAGAAGGTTTGTGTTCTATACTCTTATTGGAGGAGGATTGCAGTGGTTTGGACATGTGCTGCGGAGGGATGCTGGGGTATATTGGGAAAAGGATGCTAAGGATGGAGTTGCCAGGTAAGAGGAAAAGAGGAAGGCCTAAGATAAGGTTATGGATGTGGTGAGCGAGGGCATGCAGGTGTTTGGTGTAACAGAGCAAGATGCAGAGGACAGGAAGAACTGGAAATGGATGATCTGCTGTGGCGACCCCTAACAGGAACAGCTGAAAGAAAAAGAAGAAGAAGAAGAAGACTCCTTAGGGAGGAGAGGGTAGCCTCCACCCTTCTGAGCTAGGTATTACTGGCAAAGGCTTATTGTGCCTGTTATTCTAAGTGTCTTTCTTCTGATTTAAGCACTTGGGCTCCAAACCAGTTATTTTACATTTTGAAAGTTTGTGATTCAAACTCTTGTGGCAGGAGAGGATAGCCTATGCCCTTCTGAGCTGAGAATTGTTGGTTGAAGGATTATTGTGTCTGTCATTCTAAAAGTGTCTTAACTTCTGGTGTAATCACCTGGGTTCCAAAGCAGCTATTTTGCATTAGGAAGGTTTGTGATCTACATTCTTGTGGCATTACTGTTTAGACAGATTTTTAACTACTAGAGCATTTAGTTTGCATATAGCTGAACATTGCAAATCAAGTTCTTTGTCTTTTTGACATATTCAGTATTTAAATTTCCCTCATACCTCCCTAATAGATCTGTAGCTATGGATATACACTTCCTGACTCCCTCTGTGGCCCGTCTGGGTGAGATGGGTATTCTGAGGCTTTGTAGCAATTGCCTCATGTGCACTGAAAACCTACTTATTTTTAATAAAACAGATCAACTATGCAAGAGGTTTAAATGCACTTTAATGCTGGAGGCAAAATCCTCTCATACAATCAAAACTAGTGCTATAGATGTTGTCAGTGACACTTACACCATGCCTACTGCACAGGGAAAATATCCTACACATAAAACTAGTTATGCTGAGGCACTTACAGGTAACCTTCCTACAACAATAAGACCTCCTGCACACTACAATCAAAGAAGGGGTCTTCAGCCATCAGGGAAACACTCCATTAAAACACCATCCACAGCTACACATAGTAACACTGTATCCAGTGCCTCTACTCCTAAGCCTTTAAAGCAAGCCAGCACACAGCCAAAATTCCTGGTCATTGGGGATTCTGTTGAGGCACACCAATGTCCCCCTCACTGGCCTGAGTAAGGAGAGAGTCATGGTTAGTCGCCTTTCCAGGGCAAGGGTCCATCAAGTCACAGAGGCATTCAGGTCATTGAATCACAGGTACAAGTATGACTTAGCCATAGTCCATGTGGGTGTTAATGAGCTGTGAAATACCTCCATTGACTATATGAAGGCAAGACATAATTGAGCTCATTGATTATGTGTCTTAGGCAGGTATGAGCTAGTACTAAGCATCATATTACCATCTCCAAGGATGAAGCCATGTTACTAAAAGAAAATGATTGATTTTAACAATTGCTTTAGCTTCTGGTGTCAATCTAGAGGGTACATTTTACAGCCTGGGAGGACATGGTTGAGAGACCATGATGCTTTGCCAGGGATGGTCTGCACCTATCTCTTCTAGGCTTTTCGATATTGGCAAAGACTTTTTCCACCCCCCCCCCCCATAGTGCCTTTTTTAGGCAATGCCAAGCTGATAACCCTACTGACTTACTGAACCTATGAACAAATATCTGAAGGTGGTACTGCTCAATGCTAGAAGTCTTAACAAGAAACTCTACTTTCTGCAAGCCTTCGTCTCTCTGGAGAGTGCAGTCATCTGTGTAGTAATGAAGACATGGTTTAAAGACATGGAGAGTGCCCCCACAATACAAGGTTATAATGCCTTTCACACCTTTAGACCAGCTACTGCACAAGTTGGAACTAAAGTGGATGAGTCTTAGAGTATATTAAAAATAATCTCACAGTCAGACTAGTTAAAATGTATGACCCACTGAAACTCCTACATGTGGAACTCACCATAAACAGGGTGTCATACCATATCCTTACAACATATAGGTCCCCTCCCTGTCCCAAGAAGCCCATACTACCTATCTCAATGTACTAGAGTCCCTCACCATTCAACCCAAAACAATATTCATTGGGGATCTCAACTAATCCTCTATAGACTGGAAATCCAACACCACTTCCAATGGATAAGCCCAGTGATTCCTAAGCTTTGTTAATACCAATATCCTGGAACAACTGGTTGATTCTCCTACCAGGGGTACAAGCATCATTGACCTTGTACTCATGAACATGGGAGGCTGATGTTCCTTATCCAATGTAAAGTCTTTGCTCATCAGATCTGACCATAAGGTAGTATTATTTGAAATAAATATTAAATCCTGAGATCCCTAAAAAACAAATACCTTTAGGAACTATTCCAAGGCCAACCTCTCTCTACTAAGCAACACCATGAGTAAATTCCAAGCACCACTGAACACGGTAAACACCATAGCATATGCTGAGCTATTTACAAAGATCTCTGTACAGCCATATTGATAGTTGTATAGACAGAGCTGTGCCCACATGTATTAAGAATAAACTCAAAAGACAACCCACCCTGGTGGAATCACAATATAGTGTAGTGTAGGTGGAATAAAACCAACCATACTAAAAGCACCCTGAGCAATCTTAACAGGCAGCTAAGAGGGTTAATTAATACTCCATAGTCTAAATTCGAAGAACAAATAGCTTCTCAGGCAAAGGCCAACCACAAAGGTTTCTACAGCTATGTCCATATCCTCAGGGAAAATACAGAAGAATGCACTAAACTTATTGTAAATGGCATCCCCACACTGAAATGGAGGCTATTGCCTGCTCACATTTCTCCCCCCACTCCCTTTGATAGTTGAAAGGGAATACCACATACCACAATCCCACAACCATTGCTAGGGAACAGGTCATCAATGCACTTTCTAAGGTCAAAACACTGCATTGTGGGCCATGATAACATCCCAAGAAGTTTAATAAATAAAATGAAACATGACCTCTCCATTCCACTTGAATCACTTTCAACTGAAGCCTTCAGTCAGGTTATGTGCCCAAGGAATGGAAGATGGTTAAAGTCATTCCGCTTAACAAAGGAGGTCCAACCATTGGTCCAGATAACTACAGGTGCATAAGTCTTACCAGCATCATATGTAAGGCCATGGAAAGAATCATCATGGACATGATAAATGAGGACACAGGTGATCTACAGATACTGGACCTATCAAAGTCTGTCTTTGTTAAAGGAAGTTCATGCCTATTAAATCTGGTGGACTTTTTTGAGAGATTAACCAAATCACTGGATGAAGGTAAGACTGTGCACAGGGCCTACCTTGACCTGGCCAAGGCTTTTGATACAATACCTCACTCAGGCATTGTAGGCAAGCTCAGTAATTTAGGTATAAACCTTTTTTTCACCCACTGGATAAGCTAACTGGCTCACAGATAGGACCCAGGAGGTCAAAATAGATGAGGCCACCTCCACCAAGAGGCCAGTAAACAGTAGAACCCCCCAGGTCTCTGTACTGGGCCCACTCCTTTTTGGCATCTATTTCTCTGAAATGAAAGCAAATGCTAAAGGATTATGACTAACTAACTTTGCAGATGATTGCAAGCTGAGTTTATCATTGACTCTGCTGCAGACAGTAACATTCTTCAAGAAGGCCTATTTCTGACTAACAAATTGTGCCAAAGCCTTGGTCTTAAACTCAATGCTAAGAAATGCATAATTGTACCCTTTGGGAAGTCAATCATCCCAGCTAATTACCATGTTGATAATACACCCCTAAGAGCTGACCCAGTTGTCATGGATCTGGGTATGCACATAGACAGTAGCCTTACCTTTGAGCACCATGTGGCCAGAGTGGTGAGGAAATTATTTTATGTTTCTCAACTTAAAAGTAATTGCATGGCATCTATGTCCAAAGAGGTCATTATCACACTAAACTCTGTCCTTATCAGACCTGGTCTTCCAGGTTTTTTTAAGTAATGACTGAGAATTACAATTTGCATCAGTAATCATAGGTGGTCATACCACTTTGTGTCTCTGGAGAGTTCCCAAATGTGTCACTGTTGTTTGTGAAAGCCTTAGAATATGTTTATTCAAAAAATTATTATTTCTAAATCAGAGTAAAATCTTGCTGCAGTTCATCTTGAAACCATTGAGAGGAATTGTGTGAATTATTTATTACAGCATCACCATTGCAAAGAGTGCAGTTAATATGTGATAGATCCCGAGTAGATTATGAGGAAGACTTTCACTGAAAAATGAGTAATGAAAACAGAAAAAGATCAAGTGCAGTGCCCCAAGGGACGTCTTTAGTAAAAACATCTCCTTCAGAAGAACAATCTATTGCTAACTACAATATGTCTTAAAATGAAGAAAGCTAGTAAATCATTTTTATTTATTTATTTTATTTTACATTTGTTTACCAGGAAAGTCCAACTGGACAAAATTTCCTTTTTCAGAGGAGGCTCTGGAGAAAAGCTCCACGTTTACAAATAACCGTAAGATACATATAGAACGCAAATACTGATTCAATCTCAGATACAAGTACAAAATGAAAATTCATGTTATACATTTCACTGATACAATCATATAGTCTAGATGGGATACAAAGAATAACAGTACTGTAACTGTAGGAGCAAATTTAGCATACACATGCTTAGCAGGAGGTACTATTCAAATACAAAAATAAGAGATTTTGTTATTTTAGTTGCCTTAAGACATCTATTTCCTAACCAAGGTTTGTGCAAGAGCAGGTCCATGTTTCTGATAGGTGTAATTTGAGACGTTTTTTAAAGCTGGAAGTGTTAGCAGTTGTTCTGATGTTTAATGGAATTCCAAGTTTTTGGCTATGCAGTTGGAGTAAAGGGAAACTCCAACTGCATTGTTAGGTTTGGATATACTTAGGAAGGATTTTTAACTTGAACACAATACCCTGTTATTGGAGTAGTGTATTAGTAGATTTTGAAGAACTGGTATTTTTTCTGACTAATTTAGTATTCAATGGTTGAAGGTGAGTTAATTATAAGCAAGTAGATTTGGTAGTATGAGCCATCATAGTTGTTTTAAAGCCAAAAAAATGATGGGATCTGAAATTTGTTACTGTGGCAAACGTCGTGATTTTATTATAACAAGTTTTGAGTCTTGCTATGTCAGATTTCTTAATGTTTGTAAGAATTTGTGAGGCGTATAGTGTAGGATATTACTTTTGCAGCAATTTTTAGATATTTGGTAGGTAGATAGCAGCAAGTATAGTAAGTTTAAGCCTTTTGAGATATTTAACTATGGTGTTTAAATATTTGCATTTTAGGAAGAAGTCAAGAAGATACTACTGCACTATGTGGCAGTTCTGAGTTAAGACAAACAAGGATACATAGCTCTCAGGTCATTCGACAATACAACTATCTACAAAACTGAAGTTAAGAAAATGAATGCTGGCTTATGAGTAAGATGAAAGTGTATGTTTGCTTAAATTTTATCTTAAGGGATTTATAAGTATGTATGAAGTTTACCATCTTAGAACTTTATAAAACATTAATGTGGACTAAAGAGAACATCCTGAAGTGCATCCATGATAGCAAAGAGCTTTTAAAGGCTAAACATTTGCATTCACTTATTAATACTTGTGTGGCTCAATAGCCTAACAGATTCTATTTTTTTTTCTGAGGAGTAGGCTTGTGACAGCTGTTGATCTTTCTAGAAGAATACCTTGGTACTGAATACTAGACATGTTCAAGCAAAAATGGAAAACCAAAGTTGGATGAAAGCTAATCAAAAAAGCTAGTATATCATAGTGAAAGAGTATAAATGTAGTCAGTAGAAAGGCCACAGCAATAACTCAGCAAATCCACTGCATATGTTAAGAATGGGTCTATATTATATTCTCAAAAGCCGACAATATCGAAGCTGATATTGTTGACATGAGAATAGTGAAAGCGCACAACATCAAAAGTGTAAAAGGAAATCTCCATAAGGGGAGATTTCCGTTTACTTCAATGTAGTGTGGGCTCGGAGTATTTAAGTAGTTGGGGGTGTGGGGTACATTTTTTTTTTTTTTATAAGTTTGATGTTTGAAGACATCGACCATATGGTTTTGACCATATGGTGTTCAAGTTTTCAACCGTCGAGCTTATAATATAGACCCGTTAAGAACAACATTAGGTAATCTATGCAAATTCATTACTTTTTCATATTGGTTCATGTCATTAGATGAATGATATTATCTTATCTTGATGGTCTAAAGCTCCATAGGCAATGCAAATGATAGGTCATAAGTGGCATCCTTGTCTAACCCCACTGAAATGGTTTAATAGCTTTCCCAGCAATGTTCATTGAAGCCAATGATCCTTCACAGTAGTTTATTAAATTTATAAATTGTTCAAGATTTTGAATTTTGTAGGGCCGTTTGGTAGCATTTAAATAAGGTAGTTTCATTAACACTTTTCTACAGTAAACTTAGTACAAATAATGGATTTGAAACAAAATGGGTTATTTTTCATTTTTTTCTTCAAAGGAACTGCTTGCAAGATAAATGCTTTTCCAGTCCACATTATATAGGAAGGACACCATTGTTGTAGTTTGTAGCCATAAGTATAATGGCAATTTTATAATCAAGATCAAAAAGTGCAACTTAGCTATAAAGATTGTCCCCTTGGCTTCCCTTTTATGTGGGAGGACTGCAACTTACTATAAGGAGTATTGTGTATCTTTATTATATAGTGCAGTATGCTCTTAAGAATTTCTCCAAAGGTTTGTTGTCTTATCCGTGAAGCTAGCTTAGTCTTGGCAAGATAGTTTGCCAGGTCTGAATCAAATAATGTGTACCTCTAATCCTGCTAGGCAAAAATATGCTTGAACAATTCCTGATTGTAGAAATTAAGATGCTTTTGGCTTAATCAGTAAATGAAAGAGGTATTACAGTCCAATGAAATGATACAGAAACTTTTGGCATTAAGTTGCTGTCAAAGTGTGTCCAATACTAAGTGATTAATAGGTGAAAAACTGAATTTTGTTGAATCTGGCCTAATTCTGAATGTGTTTTTGTTGCTTTGGCAAATTTTTTTTTCATCTCAATTTTTGTAATGAGAAATTGTTTATGTGTTTATTACATCTTGAAATCTATCATCACCATCATCATCAACCCCCTTTTTGCCATTTTCTACATGTGGTTGGGGTGTCATGTTAGCTGTCACCCTCTCTTTCCATTCAATCCCACACTCCTGCCTTCTTCAGTATGCATACCTGATTGTCACAGATCTTTTCTCATACAATCTATCCACCTCTTTGCTGGGTGTCCTTGTTTCCTCTTACCTTCTTCCTGGCTGTCCCAGATCTTCTTCACTAGATTGTCTTCTGCTTTTTTGCACGTGCCCACACCACTGTAATCTGTTCTCTTTGATCTTTTCTGCAGTTGAAACTACTTTGGCTTCTGCTCTTATGTCTACATTCCTTCATCTGTCCCACAGTGTGCATCCTACTACCTTTCTCAGGCATGTCATTTCCATCACAAACAAGCAGAAATAATGCTGAAAACAAAACAAAAATGCAAACAAAAAATGTATTTATAGAAAAATCAAACATTTAAGTAAAACATTATAATAGAATATTTGTGACAGATAATGAAGACCATGTACAGAACTTTGTAGTGTTGTTTTCTAAAGTTAAGTTGCAGATAGAAAGATAACTGTATAAAGCATAAACCCATTCAAGTATATCAATAGAAATACAGAAGAAAATATATAGGAGTAGTCAAGCACTTAATTTCTTATTTTAGAGCAGCAGTCTCAAACATCTTTTTTAACTATAGGGTAGCAATACAGTCTATTTATTTATTCATTTATTTTATTTTGCATTTTTTGACCAGGATAGTCTGACTGGACATGAGAATCTCTGTTCAGCAGAGGTCCAAATGGAAAGATGATAAGTCAGCAAGCAAAGGAGAGTAGTATTGCTGGAATTGAATTCATCCTCAAGTCTTGGTGAGTACCTTCACAAGGAGGACCCTGTTTTTCACAAAATCTCACCAAGATGACATTAATATATAGACTGTATTTTATATAGCATATATCATGGATAGAAGTAGGTTAAAAAATAAAGATAGCTGGGTGCGCAACACCCAAGATAAAAAAAAAGTGCCTGCTAGGTGCACTGGCGCCAGGACTAGAAAAAACGACAATAGAACCCTCAAGACATGGAAACATATACAATGGGGTAGACCAGGCCCAGGGGGAGGATGTACCCCCTGTTGTAGAAGGAAGTAGCAGTCCACAAAAATCACAAAAACTGATATGCCAAAAAAGAGCCATAAAGACGAAAGAGTGGACTACTGAAGATTAGAAAGGAATTATGTCTTGTTACTATTATGCAAGAAGCCCAGAGTTTTCAGAGAGAAGATATACAAAAAGATTAAGAGAGAACTTAGTTGAAAGAAAAATACTTCCACAGGAAAAATCAGAAGCTTCAAATAAAAATGTGTCTTCATTAATACAACAGATTTATGAAAAACATTATATAGACAAAGAAACCTGGATCTGTTTGGAAAAAGAAGTATCTGAGAAAGTGTGAAAATATAAAGAACAAAATACAGAGGCTTTTGAAAGTTATAAAAAAGAAATATGGACATGGGAAAGAAAGCGAGATCTGATATGGTGCAATATTTCTGCAAAGGAGAAAGCCAATTTAATCAACACAAAGATATTTGAATATAGGCAAATGCATCCAAAAATGGAAAATTTCACAGTAAAAAAATAAGATCACAAAGAGGGAATGTAGAACAGAGGATTAGTAAACTAGTTAAAAATAGAAGTTGAAGTTATGGAATACTTGTGAAGTCAAGAATTTAATGTAGAAAGTCTAACACAAGCTACATCACAGCATGATGGAACGAGTCCCCAAAGTAAAGAGAAACAGGAGGATCAAGAGACATCTGATGAAGAAATATGGACATAGGAAAGAAAAAGAGACTTTATATGGTGTAATATTTATGCAAAGGAGAAAGCAAAACTACTCAATATAAAAAATTGCAGCACCAAAGATATTTGAAAAGAAATACAGGCAAAGGTATGCAGACATGGAAAATGTTACAGTACAAAAAAATAAAACAAAGAAAGAGGAAAATTAGAACAGTGGATTAGTAATAGAGAAGTTAAAGAAATAGAAACTGAGGTTATGGAGTACCTGCGAAGTAAAGGATTTAGTGTAGAAAATCTAACTCAGAAAATTCAACAGCATGATAGAGCAATGGATCCCCAAATGAAGGAGAAACCAGTGGAGCAAGAAACATCTGATTAGTTGCCATATAAAGATACTTTGGAGCCTTCCACAGGAAACAGTTCAAACATTCAGTTGAAGCTGCAGAGCAAGGGGAGGAACAGTGACCTGTGGCAACTCTGAGGCAGTCAATGTTGTGGAGTGATAGACCAATGACTTCCTATATGAAAGAGAAATGGATGACACAGGATGGCACTGAAGGGAATGTGGCACAGGAAGATGATTTGGAACTTTCTATAGAATGCCACAGGAAATGGAGAACAAAAAAATGTGCCCTCAGTTTAGAAGAAAATGATCTAAGAAAATAGTTACTTGATTTAATAGAGATGGACAGACATATTAAGATCAATAAAAGAAATAGACTACATAAAATCAATAAAAATAAAAAATGTCGAAGTTTGATATAATAAATGAACACAGTAATTATAACTGTCCATATAGATTCATGAGACATAACAGAAGTAAACAGGATGTACTACTGTGCAGCTAAATTAATAATAGCTAAAGTCTTACTACAAAAACGCAGGTTAGTAAGGGAAAGAAAGGGGAGAAAGCAAATGCCATTATAGAAGTAGTGACTAGAGAAAATTGTAAAACAATTAAGAGAAGACGTCACTGTTAGAAGAGTATAGAAGAAGAAACATATCAACAAAGATACTTAGAAAAATAGACATGATAAAAGCAATGCCCAGGATCAGAACTGATCAGGATCTATCATGTACTATCGCAAATAAACTAAAAATATCAGCACAGCCAGAAAATGTATATGTTATGCAGGTAAATGTAAATAAAAAGTATAAAATAAGCAATTTATTGATGACCAAAGAAGTTTTATAGAGAATTGGGAAAATAGGCAAAAGGAATTGAAATACCACCAAAAACAGAAGAAATAGGCAGATTTTAAAGAAATATCTATGAAGATCCTGTGGAACATAACAAAGATGCTAAATCCTGGCCACTGCAAAACTTCTATCCGTACGTATTTATCTTCCACCTGGCACTGTACTTTCACTCAGCCTCCTTGAATAACTGCCTCTAATGGTTTATTCTCTACCTATCTGTGTATTATCAAAATATTTGCTATGCAATTATAATGTTTAAAAACTTTGTAATCTACTCACTAGTGCTTGTCTGGCTTCTGATCTGCTAAGTTTTTTTTTTATCTTTGTAACCCAATATGTTAGATATTGTATACTACCTATATATATAATTTTATTTGACTTTTCTTATTGTACTGTGGAACATATCTCACTGTGCCTCCACTGAAAACGGATTCTGTATGGTCCAGTGGATTTTCCCAGCTAACAAAGTGCAAATAAATAAATAAATGGATAGGAGAAATAAAAGAAAGAATAAGAAGTTCAAATGTACAGGATATGAAATGTAATGCAGTGACAGCCAGAGAGACTGAAACAAAGTCAAGAAAAGCTACTAACTGAAAAAAAAAAAAACAGGCCCAGATGTAATATCTAACTTCTCGCTAAAAGTATTAACATCTTTACATGAAGATTTAGCCATGAGTAAGAACTTTTTATATACATACCCTGATCAGACAGCAGCCTGGTTAACAACAAGAAAAACAATACTCCTATTTAAGAGTAAGCCTGCAAGCTATCCTAAAAAAATCTATAGACCAATAACATGCCTTCCAACAATGTATAAATTATGCACAGGAATTGTGGATGACAGAGTTTATAGTCATTTAGAAGAAAACTCAATCATGGCAATAAAGCAGTCAGAAAGTCATATGGAACAAAGGATCATTTGTTGTTAAATAAAGTCATAATGGAGAACTGTAAAAATACATGTATAGATCTGTAATCGTGGGATTGCATACATATCTGCTGACCTCACAAGAACCAAACATAGTAAAAGTTTTGAAACATGAGGAAAATAAGTCTAAAATGACTTCCCAGGTTAGTTTAACAGAAGCATATCAGCGTCAAGTGGGAATGGAAATAAAACCAGAAGTAGATAAAAATCAGGCAGCAACTGAATGTACCAAAAAGCAAAAGAAAGACTATAAGGTGAAGGATCAGACGAGAAGGCAAGAAATATAGAAAATGCATAAATATAGTTGCAAGTATAGAAAACTCTTGGAACAACCTCATGTTGATAAGGATAGAATGCTCAAATGGTTAAGGAGAGGTGAATTGAAACTAAAGGATGAAAAGTTAATATTGGCGGCCCAGGATAGTGGACTACGTACATGTTGGTTTACAAAGTCCATTGAACATGTGGGAGAAACAGACAAATCACACATCTTGTTGCTGGTTGTGATATACTAATGGCAATAGTGAAAGATATTGTGGCAAGACTTTTGCATTGGGGATTGTGCAAACATGTTACTGAAGTAGATGAAAAACACTGGAAACATAAGACACAAAGCATTATAGAAAATTATGTTCATATCACATGGGATCACCCATTACCAACAGTTCAAAAAATAGATGCAAAAAAAACAGCTATAGTAATCCATGAA
The DNA here is from genome assembly GCF_019279795.1 of Protopterus annectens. Classification (NCBI taxonomy): domain Eukaryota; kingdom Metazoa; phylum Chordata; order Ceratodontiformes; family Protopteridae; genus Protopterus; species Protopterus annectens. The sequence goes on along the minus strand of NC_056736.1, from coordinate 783,885,607 downwards.
AGGAAGACAAAAGTAGCATTAATCATTGAAATTACTACATCCAGTTACTACAGTGTCTTACATACCAGGACTTGCAGGCAGAAGTGATGGCAATGCAGAAGAAGGATACCCAGACAGTTCCAGTAGTAGTAGTAATAACAGGTCTCATAAAAACAAATTTACAATTGTACTTAGATATGTTACTGATACGTGCAACTCCATATGACTGGCAGAAGGAGTCATTACTGAGCACATTGTGAATGCTGCAAAGAGCAAGTCCGCCTAACATCAAAGATTGAAACAACACTAATTTCATGAACTTTAATCACACTTTGATTTAGGAATGGGCTCCTTTTCATCATGGTATTAGAGATCCAAAAGACTGGGAGAAGTAAAAAATAAACAGTGGTTTGATGAGTAAATATCCACACCACATAAAAAAGACAATAGACTGCACAATGTCTACATAACAAGTAAACCAATTCCACAGAGTAAAAGAGCACCTTACCTGTAAGCCAGTTTTTCTTCTGAGCAAGTCACGGGCAAAGTCATTAGATGGTTTAAATAACCTGTTGCTACTGAGGTATTCCATGGCAGTGGCTGACTGGACTAAATTCTCAGCCAGCATATACAAGGTCTGTTGTAGATGTTTTTCCTTTTAAGATGCTCTCCTCCAAAAAAAGGAAGTCAATCTGGTGGTCCCCTGCCATAAACAAACTTTACAACAAAAGGAAGAAGCTGTTGCAGAAAAGAGGAAAATCCCAGGATGCAAAAAACTCCCTTACCAGCCTCAGTAAGAAGCTGAGATCCCTCATAAAATCCTCCAAAGCTAGTTATGAAAATAAAATTGCCAAAGATTCCAAGGACAACCACAAGGCATTCTATAACTATGTCAAGAATCTAAATGGCAATGCTCAGATCTGCTCTGAGCTACAACAGAATGGCATTAAATATACTGATCCCAAGGATATTGCCAATATCCTGGCAGATCGATTCAGTGCCAACTTCACCCCCCTCTCACCCCCTAAATGTCCCATCTCAATACTGGATGAGTGTCAAATTGTGGTAATAATAGCTACGCAGGTAAAAATTGCACTCTCCAAAGCTAAGAATACAGCATCCATGGGACCAGATGACATCTTGGGCTGTGTACTACATGAACTAGAAAATGAGCTGGCACCTCACCTAAGTGTCATGGTTAATCATACCCTCACCTCAGGCTTCATACCCATTGAGTGGCGCACAGCGGCAGTTATCCCACTTCACAAGGGTGGATCCACCTTGGATCCCGAGAACTACCGCCACATCAGTCTGACGAGCCTGATCTGCAAGGCCATGGAACAAATTATCATGGAACTTATAAACAAAGACATTGGCAACCTTAAAACACTGGACCCCACCCAGACTGGGTTTGTGAAGGGCCAATCTTTTCTCCTGAACCTAATTGAGTTCTTTGACTCAGTTTCCAGAGCCATGGACAAGGGTAAAGCAGTCCACACAGCCTATCTGGAACTCGCCAAGAACTTTGACACCATCCTCCACTCTGGAATCATAGATAAACTTACTAAGCTGGGCATTAATCCCTACATCACTCGATGGGTTGCCAGTTGGCTTACTGACAGAACCCACACTTCAAAAGTAGCTGACTCCAAATCCTGCTCCAGACAAGTGACAAGTGGAGTATCTCAGGGTTCAATCCTGGGACCTCTCTTGTTTGGCATCTACTTATATGAAGTACAGGCCAACACTAAGGGACTCTGGCTAACAAAGTTTGCAGATGACTGTAAACTGGGAGCCATTATTGAATCCCCAAATGATGTTGATACTCTACAAAAGGGCCTTACAGAAACAGATGCTTGGTGCCAGAGCCATGGGCTCAAGCTCAATGCCAATAAATGTATAGTTATCCCCACTGGGAAAAAACATGTACCCATGAATTACCAAATAGGTGGTAGTGCACTAAACACTGAAAGTGTGATAAGAGAATTAGGTACACAGTGGACAGTGGTCTCACCTTCAATAACCACATTGCCACAATAGTCAGGAAATTCTTCTATGTGGCACATGTCATCACTAAGGGCTTTTCATCCAGAAAAAGGGAGGTCATTGTCCCACTGTACTTATCCCTCATACAACGTCCCATTTGGTATGTACCTCTCAAGACATCTGCAACAACTGGAAAGGCCACAGAAATACCTCACTAAAAGAATCAGCGGCCTAAAGCAGATGCCCTATGCTGACTGCCTTAAAAAACTCCAGCTATACTCTGTCGTATATCGTCTACTCCGAGGCGATCTCTGCTTAACATACAAGGCCATGTCAAACCCAGTGCTGTTGGACATGCTACACTTAAAGAAATCCCAATCCCTCAGAGCCACACGCTCCAGGGACATAAACCTTGTCATCACAATAAACAAACCATGCTAGAAGGATAGGTTCCTGACCCAGAGACTCCTCAGACTCTGGAATAGACTGCCCATACATGTCAAGTAGAGCACCTCTTTGGACCTCTTCAAAAGGAACCTTGATGATTGGATGGGAGAAAGAAAATTCACCCCAGGGATCACGTCAGTCGCCCTGCTATACAGGGGTCCAGGGAAGTAAAGAGTGTGGGAAGAAATAGCCAGGGAATTGTTATGGCTAGGCTTCTATAGGCCCTAGAGCCGATAGCCTAGTACCAACATATGAACCTATGAACCTATAACCTTTTAGGTCCTTTTCGGGGGAACCATCCTCCAGTGACTAGGTCAGGTAGCCTTGTATTAAAAAATCTGAGAATATGTATAATATCTTACAGCTAAGGTATAATGAACAGATGAGTAAGGTAGTTGCCTTGAGTATTAGGGGTCTGGGGTTTGATACCTGCCAGTGGTGTTAATGAACTGTAACTGGCTGCAGTAATACAAGTCATGAATGAGGATGTAGCTCTGTACCATAGCATGCATCCGGCTAGAGTCAGAGCAAGGCTGCAACTAAACCACTTGTTAGACTAACAAATAATTGACAGGTTATGCCTAGAGAGACAGTTGGTGTGCCCTCATATGTCTGTACAGACCTTGTGAGGAAATCCCATCCTCCTTGAAACCAAAGTGTATCTCAGCCTGGGTGTATTTGTATCTGGGACATTCTGAAGACACATAGAGGATGCTGTGGGAATTTCACAGAGAGCTGCCAATTGTATCCTGGTAAAATTCCTGTCAGCAATGGGCAGCAAGTGGATGACTACATACACTTTCCATCCACACGCATGGAGTAGAGAACTGTATCTATTATTTACTAGGTTGGAAAAATAAGTGGAAATTCATCAAGGCTGGAGACATGCACTTATTAAACCTGTCTTTAAGAGAAAGGGAAAAGGTAGGACAAATCTAGGGTCATATAGACCCTTAAACATACTTTTGTGATCTGGAAAAATAATGGAGAATCTAATATTGAATAAGTTATTATCAAAATTGGAAAGGTTGGGACTTGAAACCATACATCAGCATGCATATGTTGAAAATAGATCTATTACCACCTCTAATGTGATGTTCTATAACAATATAACAGCTTTGAATGAAAAATTGTGCTGTGATGTAATTTTTAAAGATTTAACTTCAGCATTTGATAGGGTCATATACAAAACACTGATCAATAAAATTAGAGCAACTAACTATTGATGCACTACTGATACGAAGCATAGCTGCATAGCTTACAAAAAAGATATGGTAGGTGTCATAATGCAACTGAGTGGATGAAATTCTTGGTTACAGTCAGGGTGTCCCACAGGGTCCTCTCATAAGTCCATGGCTGTGTAGATTGTATCTTTTCAGAACTATCTTTTTCATCTAAAGTGCTCTACAATTTGTATGCAAATGATATGAAACTGGGTAAACTGATTACATGTTACAGATGGGGCATGTCTGCAAAAGAACTTAACTATATTAACCATTTGCACCCAGGAGAATAATATGCTGATAAACACATTAAAAAATCAGTGTCTGAGATTTGGGAGACATATATTGAAAGGTAAATATTTAATATAGCACACACTAAACTTTAGATTCATTTAAGGACCTGGGTATATGGGTAGATCCAGCTTTTTATAAGTTTTTTTAATTATATCAACCACTTGGCTAATGATAGGTATAGAACTATATGTTGTTTAAAAGGATTTATGAAGTGTAGGAAATCAGAAAAGATGAAGACATTGTTAGTTACATTAGACCTTAATTTAAGTACGGAATAACACTATGGAAATCTTATAATAAAACAGGCATGAGTAAACTGAAAAGAGTACAGCAGAAATATACCAAGGGCATCCATGCAAGTGAAAATTTAAGTTATTATGAAATAATAAAATATTTGAACTAGTACAGTGTCTCTTCCAGATATCTAACAGGAGATCTTATTCAGGTATATATGGCATTTAGAGATAACTGCCTCTGGGAATGTTTGGGGTTATCAAAAAGTAGTAGAGAATCATCCGACAACCTGTGTAGAAGATTCTACATGAATAAGTAGTGTACTAATTGGATCTCAGAGAGAGAGCAGCTGATGCATGAAACTACCAAATTACATTAAAGCAAGGACAAGTTTAGATATTTTGAAGAACAGTCTAGACACTTATTATGGGAAAAACAGTTTTGTTATATTGGCAGGCTAGAAGGGAATTAATGTCCATGCTTGAAATAGTTGTATGCATGTATGCATGTAGATAGCATAATGCACCAGTTCTACAACATTGCAAACTTCCCCATGTACTCATTGCAATAGTTTGCACACACATCCTTGTCAAGACCCCAGTGCTTCCAATATATAAACAGAAAGGGCTGGCCACACCTGATCTGCCAGTTTGTGTATGCAGCAGATGTCAGCATAACAAACATTATGGAAGCACACACTGGAAGTGTCCATGATGCTGCCATATGGAGGGGAAAGTGGACTGAGGGCGACATTCCAGCAAGGTAAAATATCTGAGGGGGTACTACTGGGTAAGTAAAGAAATATAGCTAGGATGTAAGCGAAGGACATCCATCCCAAAAATAATCATGCTGACAACATGTGCTTACTCCCCACAACAGATGACTGTTGTTATCCACTTGAGTCATGGCAAATTACCCCATAACTTGAACCATCCAACCCTGCAGAGGAGGCCTACAATAGACTGCACACAACAACCAGAAATACTATAGAGCATATGATCAGTGTACTGAAAGCTAGGTTCTGATATCTGGACACATTTGGTGGTGCACTGCCATAAGCACTTGTGAATGAAGCACAGATGATAATAGTGTGCACCATGCTGCATAACATACTAACTAGAGCACATGGTGGTCTTCCAGCTATAGGAGTGGGTGAGCTACCCCAAGAACCTCAAATGTCTGAATATGACATCCTGAAGGTATCAGTGAAGGAGCAGGAGGACGTGCGGGACAGAAGACACAGACATAAGCAATGTAGGGTGTGACCACAAGTGCAGACTCAGGCAAAACAGCAGTGTGTGACTCACAACTTTCAGTAATGACAAACCACACATACATGAGACACAAATTAAACATTGATGTTCAGGTGTTGCCCCACCACAGCAGCACAGATTGCATCTAAGGGCAATTACCCACGACACATTGAGCATCAGCATAGCAACATAGTCATAGCATATAACATTAAGAGTATATTCAAATCTATCACAACAAAAATCAACACTGCAGGACACAACTGACACAGGTATACATATATACTCATATTGTTGCATCTGTGTGTGGCACACAATAAGGGACAGACGCACATCAGTGCAACACACTCATATATCTACACTGTAGAAAGCTGCAAACAGGTAAATAGCACACGACATGATGTCAAACGTTTGTTAATATCACAAACCAAATATATCACTGTAAATTATGGATAAAGTAATATCATAAATAGAGTCAGCTATGTTTAGTAAAACTGTTGGACACCCATGGCATCACACTTATCAATAAACACAGACAGATGAAATTGTCAGTATTCTGCACAGCAATCTTCATTGCCATGTTGTGAGAATGATAGTGTCAGACAGAGTGGATAAACTGTCTTTGTTACTCTAACACAGACTAGGGTGCCTGTGCTTATGGCTCACACCATGGTCTGTTCTGCCCCATCATATATGGAAACACTTGGCCCAGGTTGCTCCACAGAGAAGACTGATGGGGTGATGTCAAGATGGGGAGGTGAAGGAGCATGACTGTAACTTGACTGTCTGGTCATGAATTCCAGACCCATAACCTATGGGCCAGCAGTGGAAGTGCGTGCACTTTGGAGCACAGTTGATGCCTGATGGAAAAAAGTTGGTTTTGCTGAGAGGAGGCCTGCCTCACCTATGTTGCAATTGGCTAAGCCCAATCAGTTCATGCAGAATCCTGCTTGTCCTACAGCATGGTTGTAGTACTGTTGAGGCAAGAGATTCTTCTGACCATGCCAGAGATAAACTGAGCAGCCACTGATGCTATTACCTCATCACGTCTGCACTCCTGTCCATGCAGCACTAACAGCTGGTGGGAAACATGATCTGTGGCACAAGTAAGTGCATGGATGTCAGATCCATGATGTTTCTGGGAAGGTTACTTTACCTATAAGAGTAGGCAGACACTCTCTGACATGTTCCCATGCACACCACTTCAGGCCTACATGTACTGTGATGGAAAGTATCAATGTGTTGTGGGGAACTGTCAGCATCAACAGCAGTCTCAGCATGGATATTTTGTTCACAGGTCTCATCCTGCCCACTAAATGACATTCCCTCATTATCAGAATGCCAGACAAGTTTCCCTCCACATCTGAATCTACAACATCTTCCACATGGCTGTCACCATTTGCCTGGACTGTATCACAATGTCACTGTCCTGTGTGCCAAGGGAAAGTCACATCAGATCCCACATCATGATCACTGGACAGTCTAATGTTGATACATTTAGCTGATATGCTAACAGAAGAGAAAGATGACACAGATCAAGACATGATTACATCACATGCTGTATACAATTAAAGACATATGACATATATGTCACACTGCAATGTTACAGATAATACTGACTTACCATTAGGTCTTGTCTGTGTATGGGTCACAGAATCTACATAATAGGGAGCTGACAATTAAGTTACATATCCAGCATGCATGACATATGTGATGAATACAAACATAACACACACCTGATAAGTCCTCATGGAAGACAGTGTGGTATAAGAGGGATAAACTAAAATTATTGTAAGGAAACAAAATCAGCATTATTAATCACATCACTGCCAGTATGAACTATCTGAACAGCATTAAAACATACAGTAGGTTTTACATAGACATACCACTTGTTTGTGCACTTGGTGATGATGCAGTGTGTCCTATGAATGGGTAGAAGGATACAGTATGAATGGAGGTCAACAACAGGAATAACAGCAATGACCTGGATGAAAGATTAGCAATAGTATAAGCTTTTGTGTTGTACTATGGCTCTTGCAGTGGGAAAGTAAAGAGCAAGACAACACAGTCATGTATTCAGACAACACAATACTGACAGCACTACATATAAGACACAGTAACAGGAACTGCGGATACTCATGTAAAGAACATTGGTATACATTGCTGCAAACTATGAACCTGTTGTAATAACATAACTGGTCTGCCTGTGCTTACAAATGCATGGATTTGGCCACCACTGGATCTACCTGTAGTGTACAGTATTAGGGAAATATCAATATGATAGTAAACATTAGTGCCATGACATAAGGCTGAGGCAATAACAGATAGTGGTCACAGTGACATTTTATAGACACACTCACTTTCCATTACTTGGTGTCATGTCGAACCTATGAATATTAATGCCGACAGCATTACACATGTTGGCTGCACTGTTCTGTCTATAGTGCAGTTGTAAGTTGTTTGAGTACATGTCATTACACTTACTTTCATCATCATCACCATGCTTGGATTTGTGTGCATGTTTCCATTCTGCTGCTGTAAATCCAAAATGACAAAACATGAATATGCATGCAACAGCAATATGTGATGAATAACTCTCTAAGAGGTTCTCCGGTTCGATCCTCGGCTGGGGTGCCTTCTGTATGGAGTCTGCATGTCCTCCCTGTGGTCACGTGGGTTTCCTCCGGGTGCTCCGGTTTCCTCCCACATCCCAAAGACATGCTGTAGGTGGATTGGACACTCTAAATTGGCCCTAGATGTGAGTGTGTGTGAGTGTGCCTTCTGTGGAAGGCTGGATGCCGGGCTGGCAACTCGACATTGTAAAACTCCACTGCCAATCATGAGAGGACAGGTGATCCGCTGTGGCGACCCCTAACCGGGAAAAGCCAAAAGAAGAAGAAGAAGAACTCTCTAGTCATCTATGTCATGCAAAGTAAGACATGCATATTCGGCCTTGAGCACCTACTTTTATCCAAACCTCAGGTATGTATTGCTTCCCACTCACCATAAGTAGGGATGTAAAAAATATTGTTATTGTATTGTGGGGTCAATGGTGGACCACTACCAGTGGTATCCCTCAATATATTATACCTTTGTAACCTATTGGCTGCATGGAAGATCATGGCAGAGCAGCATCAGCAACAAGCCTCACAGGACAGGATCTATTATGACCTCCAACTGCATTAATCATCTTTGCCCACACTTTATTCCTCCATACTGTATTACCTGCAGGTTCATGGAATACTGTTGCAGAGCATCTATTATAATGTCCTTTTTCCTGTGAGAAGAAACTGCTGCCTCCACATTTGTTTGCCAACTGAAAGGCAGTGATATACATGTGTTCATAAGGTAGTACTAGGTTTGTTGCCTTTGTGGAACATTTTAAGCCTAGCCAATCTCCTCATTAGGCCCACTTATGCAGATGAATATATGGACAGCTTATGTCATCACAAACAGCATGCCTTCCTGTAAAAATGCAAAAGTCTATGAAATACTCGGGTCTATATTTGAACGTTGAATATTTAACAGTTCGAATCACTAAAGGTTGACCTTTTGTGATCGAACTGTTAAAACATCGAATGTTCAGAAAAAAAAATAAAAATAACAACAAAAAAAACTAAACAGTGTAGGCAGGGGGCAAGCCCCCCTGCACCCCCCACTCCCCCTGCTACTTAAATATACCAACTCCGAGACCACACTACATTGAAGTAAATGGAAATCTCCCCTTACGGAGATTTCCGTTTACTTGTTCGATGTTCTGCAGTTTCACTATTCTCGAGTCGACAATGTCAGATTCGACATTGTCAGCTTTTGGGAATGTAATATAGACCCAAAATACTCACTGTGACATATAGTAATGTGGCATATAAAAAGTGACAACAATGCCTGTGTACATCACAGTTGTAAAATTAACATAACTTATGATATTTGTAGAGGCTGTCTGTGGAATTCAAACCCTGTATACTACACATCTATTGAATGGAGGTCCAAAGACAACAGTATCATGCCTCATGAGCCTGTATACATTTCATACTAAAATACTACACAAATTATCAGCTAAATAGCTTATGGAAAGCATCGGAATACCTCAAGATCCATAAGCAGGCCACAGAGTATACAGATCCTTTTTATATTGAACAAGTAGTTATAAGACTTGTTTATTTATTTATCTGAAGTTTGTTAACCAGGAGAGTCCATTGGGCTGAGGAGGCCCAGGGAGAAAAGCTCCACACAATATATATATATATATATATATATATATATATATATATATATATATATATATATATATATATGTATATACATACAAGAAATCAAACAGGTCATTTAACAAGGAATTAATACAGTACACATGTTCAAAAATTTGCATGCAACATATAACATAAGTAAAATACAAGGATTTGATACAGTATGTTCTACATACAGACAATCGATGGTCAAACAAGAAGTAGCTCAAACAGTAACAGTTACATCAGTAGAGGATTCCTAAAAGAAAATGTACATATTCATACCCCCCCCCCCCAATATGTGGCAGGCTGAAAGCATAGTTGAGCTAGGGTAGGGCAGTGTGGGCATGAGGAGAAGTGAAAGGGGGTTTAGGATGGATGGGAGCAGGAGCATTCCCAGGTAGAGGAGAGATAAGAGTGTAGCAATGCCTTAAAAGAGGAAAGAGTTTGTATAGTATGGATGTGGGGAGGGAGTGAGTTCAATTTGCATGCAAGGGAGAAAGATAGAAGAAGTTGACCAGGACTACATGGTGGTTTGTGTACAGCAAGGAAGTTTTGATTGTTAGATCTCAGGGTTTGAGTAGGAAGATGCATATTGAGGATGGAGGAGAGGAAGGGGCAATGAGAACGGTTGAAAATGAGCTTGTGTACAGTGGAGAGTTGAATGTAGGATAGGTAGTGAGGGAGTTCTAGCCAGTTCATGGAGTGAAGGAATAACAGTGGTGGGAGAGTGATTTAGAGCTAGTAGCAAATTTGGTAATTTTATTGCAGCAGGATGCAAGTTTAGCTTTGAGGGTTGCCTGCAGATTAGTGAGGAGAGGTGCTCCATACATAAGGGAGGGGAGAAAGTATGTGGAAGTATAAGCTTAGATGATGGTGTGAGGAAGTGACTGTAAAGCATTCCTATTTTCTGATGGGTTTTCTTAATTTTGGCTTGGAGGTGAAGGTCAAATTTTAACTGTTCATCTATAAGAATGCCTAGGAGTTTAAAATGGGAGACTATTTCAATGGGAGTTTTATTATGGCTAACTATGGAAAAGGTATTTGTGTCTATTTTTGGAGTTTTTGAAAGGGGTGAAGATTGTGATTTTAGTTTTTGATACATTAAGGGCTAGGCGATTATTTTGCATACAAATCTCTGTGCTGTCAAAAGCTGCTTGTGTTAGTTGTACAAATTTGAGAAGAGATTCTGCAGAGCAAATAATGGTAGAGTCGTCTGCATATTGGACAAGTTTGACAGTGAGGATGCATTCATGGAAGTCGTTTATGAAGATATTGAATAGAAGTGGACCCAGGATAGATCGTTAGTGAACGCCAGTCTGATTGTTAAGGTAGGGTGAGGTGGTATTATTCCATTTGGTGGCTTTCTGTCTATCAGAGAAATGACTGGATAATCAATTCAGAGAGGAGGAAGAGAGATTAAATTTAGTGAGCTTAGAAAGGAGAAGAGTGTGGGATATTGTATCGAAGGCCTTAGAAAGGTCTAAGAGAAGAGCAGATACAATATTATCAGAATCACGGGGGTGGTCGATGTTTTCAAGGAAGGATAACAGGGCTGTGGTGGAACTGTGGACAGGTCTAAATCCATGTTGTGTAGGGATAAGTAAGTGCTTGTCTAGGAGGTATGGTAAAAGTTGAAGGTGAATACATTTTTCAAGGATTTTTGAGATGGAGAGAGGATGGTGATGGGGCGAAAGTTAAGGATGTCAGTGTTGTTGCCTCCTTTATGTAATGGATTAATGAAGGCTTTTTTCCAGAGAAGGGATACATAGGATTCTTGGCTAGATCCGCTGATTAGTGTACAAATGGGGAGTGCAATGCCATCTGCAGCTAGCTTAAGAAAGTTAGTTGGCAGGTTGTCAAGGGCGTTAGAACAGGGTTTTAATTTTTGAAGGAGATTTTTATAGTGGATACTGGGATGGGTTTGAAGGAGAAGAAAGAGGGGTGGGAAGTGAGTGTGGAAGGAGAAGGGGGTTATGGGAAATAGGAGTTGATGGCATGATGGAGTTCTGGGGGAAAGATGTGGTGACCTTAGCAATAGTCTATGAAGAAAGTGTTGAATTTGGTGGCAATGATATGGTCAAGGGAGTAGGGGTCAGAACATGGATTTGCTTTTTGGCCAGGACTGATGAGGTTGCTGATACTATTCCAGATCTTTTTTGGATTGCATTTATGGTAGGCTTAAAATTTCGAATAGTAGGATTTGCGGTCAAAATCAATTAGTTTTTTTACTTTATTGTGAAGTTGTCTGTATTCAGTGAGGGTGCTGGATTTTTTAAGTTTTTGGTGGAGTTTCCAAGCTTTGTCACAAGTATGCATGAGGGCTGGTGTGTCTTTGGAAAGCCATGGTGCAGTAATGGATTTTACTCTTTTAGATCTGGGAGGGGCAAAGGAGTTTAGAAGATTGGTAAAAGTAGTGTTAAAGTAAGTAACAACATCGTCAAGAGGAAGAGTTTTCAGAGGGTTCCAGTTTATCAGTTTTGGGTTATTATTTATTTATTTATTTATTTTTATTTATTTAAATTTGTTGACTGGGAGTGTCCAACTGGACGTAGGTACATTTTCAGCAGAGGCCCAGGGAGAAAAGCTCCACAGTAAAATAAACAGACAGTAGTTACATTGGATTACATAGCGATTAACAATTTAACATAGCAATTGCTTACAACAAATTTACAGATGAAGAACATAGTACATCAGTAGACAACTAGAATCTTTATCTGTGAAGTACATAACAGACATTAACAAATGTTACAATGAGAAGTTCCTGCTGTATAATAAGTACTAGGCTTATGAGCATCTGAGCTTGCTATAATCAAGGTAGTTAGTGGAGTGGAAAGAAAGGTAGTGGTTGGATGGGGTGGATGATATTAGAGTGGGAGTTGCAAGGGCATAGCCAGCATGTTTTTAGGTGCGCTTTTAGTAAAGTTTTGAAGTGGGTGCATGATGGTACGGAGGTAATTGTGGGTGGGAGTGAGTTCCATAATTTGGCTATGGCGCAAGAGAATAGTGCTTCACCAGCAGAGTTATTGGCTTTAGTGAATTGCAAGTGATTTTTGTTGCTGGATCTTAGTGGTCTAGTGGTGCGATAGGGTTGGAGTAGATTCTGGAGGGATGGGACATTTAATGGAAGGTTTACTAGTTTGTGGGCGAGTGAGAGTTGATACCACTGAAAGAGGTGAGGGAGTTCAAGCCAGCCCAGTTCAGCAAATGAGAGACAGTGGTGACTACGGTAGGATGCCCCTGTGGCGAATTTGGCGATTTTGTTGTAGTAGGTCTCTAGCTTGTTTAGATCACATTGCCTTGTATATATTGGAGAGGCATAAAGTAGGGTGGAGATAAGGTGGGAATTTGCTATTGAAATCTTTGCTGCTTTGGTGAGAAATTGCTTATTTCTGTATAACGCTCCTAGTTTTTTGTGGACTTTTTTATGGTCATGGATATGTGAATGTCAAATTTTAGTTTAAGGTTATCTGAAAAGGAATTTGGGTTGAAATTTTTGAGGTTGTGGGTTAAGATATAGTTATGCTGTAAGTGTATGGTGGAAGGGGTGTAACAAATGAAGGCAGGCAAGGGGTCACTGAGAGAATCGGCCAAAGTGCCTCTATCTGAGATCTTTTGGGGGGTCGGAAACTAAAATCCAGTCTAGGATCCTTCAGGAGAAGTTGTCTTTGTTGGGTCTAGTAGGAGTGTTAACTATTTGGGAGAAGTTATATAAGTTGATAGAGTGGGAGGACATAGTTGACCGAATGGAAGTTGATATTGGCATCTCCTAGGATGATAGTTTCACTGGAGGTATTGGCTGAGAACCAAGAAAGTATGTCTTTCAGAAGGGCAATGTTATTACCAGGAGGGATGCAAAGGGAGGCTGCAACTATGTTTTTGTGGTTGTTGATTTTTAGGAGGGCTAGTATTATTTCAGCAGTACTGAATTTTGGTACAGGGTTAGTATGTGGTATTACTGCTAGGGAGGAGGAAAAGAGTAATGCTACTCCACCTCATTTCTAATGATTTTATAGTGGGGGAGGGGTGATTTCGGAGTCTTTCAGATGAGGTTTGAACTATGTTTCGTAACTGCTACTATGTCAGCATGGTTGTGAGTGAGCCAAGCATGGAAGGTGGGAAGTTTGTTACATAGGCTTTCGCCATTGATGGTAGTGAAAAGAAGGGATTTGTGGGGTGTGGAAGTAGGGCTTGGCGGCTGATAAGAATTTTGGTTTTCAGGAGGACCTGGGTTAGGGTGAATGTTGCCTAAGAGAAGGATAAAGATTAGTCTGAGGATGCGGCTTTGAAGTTTAGAGGCAATAATAGAGTTGGAGTTGAAAGAAAGCATGCATGAGGTATTGGGACTGTGAAGGATAGGGTGGATAGTTGGATAGGTGAGAAACTTGAAGGAGAAGAGGAGAGAGTCATTGGTTTGGTAAAGGTGATGTGGAATGTAGGAAGTATAGCAGGGTTATTTTGTTGAGTGTAGAGAGGTAGTGTGTTGGGGAGGGCAATAGTGAAAGTTAGGGAGACAGGTTAGGTGAAATAGAAAGCAGAGGGAGAGGGGAAGGAGGCTTTGTATTATAAGTGCTGCAGGTGAGATAGGCATGGCCATCATACTGTGTGGAGGAAGAGAGGAGTGTTGAGTGTAGAGAGAATAGTAGTGGTGCAGTAGTAGGTTAGTGTGGCGTTGGAGGGGAGGAGTTGATGTGTAGAGAGAGAGAGAGAGAAGGTGAGTAATAAGGAGTAGGGGGAGAGGGGAATGATAAGCAAAGCAAGTGGGGGAGTGGTATGAGGTGGAGATAGATGATGTGGGTGGTGTTGGGAGAAGTATGATAGGCTGATTAGGTAGTGGGAGTGGTATAGTTGGTATAAATGTACAGGCGGTGGGGGCGGGTGGGAAATAGGGGCAGGTTGGGGGGTGGAGTGAGCCTGCAGGGCGAACGGAGTGGGCAAAGATACTAGAAGAAACTTGCAAGACCAGAATGTCTGCAGAAACTATCAGTGTAAACACAACTGCTATTTGGGAGGAAAGACTGCAGGTAAGCCTGAAAATGAGTGCTGAGAGTGTGAGGTAGTGGGTAACAGGGTAGGTACACAGTAGGAGATGATCAAGAGATATAACAGAATCAAACTGCTAAGAGAACTGGGAGCAAGGCAGTAGTGCACAGTAAAGGATTACATGAAGGATTGGGGGTGTATTGCCATCTAGTGGCTAAATTATAAAGGGCGAAATGTGAGTAAAATAAAAGCAAAAATGCTGGCAGGCAAAAAGGTAGTGGAGGAAAATAGGGCCATCACTGAATATACATCTGTAACAGCAAAAGGACACATTACATAAAGATACTGTCAGAATCCGTAGGTTTCCATATGTTCACCACAGAGTGTATGGAGTCACCCACAAGTGATATGGATAATCCATAAATCTGTGTTTATGTATTCTTCAGTTTTGCTGTGTAAATCTGTCTATACAACTGTTTATGTGACATTATTGCATATCTTTACTGCAGATGGCAACACCTGTATTCATAAAGGTAAATTAAACAGCACTCCATAAATGTTATAAGCATTTGTCCAAAACCAAACATTTTCCATAAAAAAATCTAAACAGACACTTTTGAGAATGTGCAATGTTAACAGAGGTAGTATTCACCCAAACAAAAATGCTACCAGGTGCCAATTTACTTTACCAGCTACCTATTGACTCAGGTATAATTCAAAGTAATAGCACCTAATGTGCATCCATTTCAAGTACCATTTGAAACATATATAATTAATGAGGTTCATTAAAATTCCAAATTTTGGAATCCCATTTGTGCATGTTCACAAACGTTCGCAAAATTAGGTACATTAACTAAAAACTTGGCATACTGGGAAGTTGCTCTGTGCAAGTATCCAGTAGGTATCGATAAACAGTGCCATGTGTAGAACATGCCCATTATCTTCCAGTGTTTTGATAAAATGAAATAAGCACCACTTTTAAATATTAACTTTGATACATTTACAGATAAGATAATTGCTGCTTGCAAACTGATTGGGACCTCAGTGTGCTTTTTTCCAGTTTTACTACATTTTCCATTGGAATTATCGACATTATTGAGATGGCTTTTTCCAAGAAGCTTGGAAATTTCTGGACACCCAATTGGACTGAGGAGAAGACCACATAGAGGCTGACCGTCTATGCTGGAGTGGAGCACCAGATGACCGCCAGGCCAAGAAATGTTGTAATTATCAACATTTGGAACCAGATTACAAGGCAGCAAAGATGATGTATGGGGATCTACCAGAATGGTGTGCACATTCAACATGACTACGATGACCTGCATCAGAGGGATGAAGAGTAGCTTCATTGGAGGTTCACCAAGATGCAGAGACAGCCAGTGGATCCTTACAGTAAATGTCACAATTCAATGTATACTTGTGCACTCCTATGGAATTTATAAATATATATGTGTCCCAGATATATTGTATAAATGGCTTTTATAACCATTAAGTAGATATTATGACAATTAGCTCATCTGGATAGTAAAGAAGACATGGTGACTGCTCTCCATATAAATAGGGGTTCTATTCCATTCTGTTCATTTATTTACTGTTGTTTATAATGTACATAATATTGAACATTGTAGATGTACATTTGTTTTCCAACATATAACAACATCATTTCACTCATCCACTATAGTTGTATATTACTGATGCCTATAGCACCTAGGTTACTGATAATTATGCATTCCGTAGTTATCTGTTATACTACAACAGTGTCACCTACTCTAGCTGTATATCTCTACTAACACATAAATATAATCTTTGCTTCATTACCCCTAATAAAGTGAACATTCTTACTACAGTTATGTTTGTTTAAGCCAAGAAGTCCGACTGATTACATGTTTTCAGTTATGTGCTAATAGCTGTTATTTCTTTAGATTATAATTACCAATAAGTGTCAGAAGTTGCCATATTCATCTGTTATCCACAGGAATACGAATAAACACATGTAGTACCTGCTTGTAAAAACTGAACCTGTGCTGTCTGTTAGCTTGACCTGTAAATAAACCAACCAGCATGTCTATATTTTGGCATGCTGTGGGATCAAATCAACATATGGAAAACATTGTTATATTGTTATCTTGGTTTATTTCACACAGTCAGATATTCTTCTCTACATAACTGCTTATTGATATTAACATTTATTTTCTGTATAGTTGCAAATAACTCTTTTATTCTTTAACTTTCTATGAATATCTTCATAATCCATAATGTTCTGTTAACAGCAACTAAGTACAGAGATATGTGTACAGCTTGGAACATACTGCTATATTTCTGACAAAAAGTTTTCTTGGAATATCCTAATTATTTTCAAAAGTGATGTCAAGTGTTGCTTTGTCATTCATTATTAAAATAATTTCAACAACCACCTCATCCTTATCTTTTGAGGGAGTCAGATGGTCAGAGTTACAGATGACATACAGAACAGGGAGATACAGTGATGTATGTATTTGATTTGTGATATGCACTTTGCCAAAGAATATCTTTAAATGTAGTCCTCCCACATACCTTAGTGTGTCCTTGATGTACAGCACCTTTTATGTCTCTGTTAACAGAGGCTATGTGACACATGATGCTTTCCCACTGTCCTACTGTCTGAGGGATGAAGGTTTTCCATTGCTGTTATTAGCTGAGATCTCAGTACTGGCATTAATTGTTGCTAATTATTTACCAACATATCCAAAATGTGTTAATTTTTTGAAATCCTAAGCCATGATCAATATTAGTAGCCCATCCTCCATCCAGGTGATGCCAGAACCCCAACTCTTTTCATTGCATTCATAACACACACTCTTAGACAAGATGGATTAACTGGGTAGGTAGGTGACAGGGTTAGCATATGGATGTACATTGGAAGTGGAGGTTTGAATCTCATGACTTCCAAAGTATGCTTAAAAAAGTAAAAGCTTTTGTGTAGCATTGCAAAATGTGTGTGCTGATTATCTGATGTTCTTCAGAAATAAATTTTTTAGAAGCTGATCCAAGCAATGTATATCTCTGTTATCTGAGGATTACATTATTCATAGTTGCACTTTTCTTTTTTCGGGTGATGAGGACAGGAGCCAAAATTGCGCTCTGTGCATCGAGTGGATGCACAGGCTTGAGTAACAGCAGAGGGAGAAAGGCATGTTGCTTAATTTTTCTGTTTTGTTAAAAGAAATGCATCTGATCCATGTTATGTGCCTGTATTTTTAAAAGACCATGTATATTGCTTAGAATGCCTGAATACCCATCATGCATTAGTAAGGTATGTGCAATAAGTGTGCTTAAAAATTTGATTCAAATACCAAAAGTTGAAATATCATTTAGCATCAAGCCATGTTTTCTGAAGATAGTTTTTGAAATGTAGGCCACAGTCTAAATGACAGTCAGGTTTGTGCATCTGTCAAACATACTTTGAGGTGAATGTTTTACATTCATGTCTATAATGTTTTGACTGTTGGTTATAATGCACATGTTGGTATACATGGATGTGCGGCTGTGTTCCAAAGTTACTGATTTGCTGTGTATAGTCTGGCTATTCACAGACTGAATGGGTGTCTGCTGTGTCAGTGTTCACACTGTGATTTACAGACTGTGTGGCATACCCTTCAGCTCGACATTGGTACTACTTCTACCTACAGCCCCTTGGATGTTTTGTTACAGCATACGTGTATCCTCTGTTTGTGGATGCTTGTGCATATTAGTATTTCTTTGCAACATTTCCTAATCAGCAAGCATCATCAGGATGTTTGCATGCATGAATACAGTTGTAGATGCACAATACTGTTTGTACAACATACGCTACATTCTCATGTGTCACAAGTCGGGAGATCGTTCGTGAGACTCATCCCCATCAGGCCAGTCCCTCAGATCCAAAAGTATTGTTAATGATTGAACATTATAACTATTTGTTACTGTTGTATTCCTTATGTTCATCAGATGTCTGCCAATTACCCTGCTGCCTGGCTCAGATGTTTGTCATATGGTTTGCCTAGTTTCCATTATATTGTCATCTCACTTTGTCTACATGCAGAGACTACAATTTACATTCACACAAATACATACATGGAAGTGAGAAAGAATGGAAATAATGGCATGCCATCAGACACTCAGCAAGACAGTTTACTGAGCCAGACAACATTATTAAACAGTGCAGTTCCAAATAATAATGCTATCTTGATGTTTACGAACTTTTGTTTTGTGAAATTTAAGTTATGTTAATGTAGCATGAGGCAGTGTCAGGCATGATTCCATTTGAATATCGGGATATGTTACATGTGCTTGCTTTGTCTTTTCTTGCCATGCTTCATGCTGGCCAATAAGAAAATGGTCAGGAGATGTCAAGATTTCCACTGGTAAGCTGTGCTAGTCATGCTACTGTATAGCCTTGATGGACCTGCTCACATTGGTGATGTATACATTCTCCCTGACATGTTGTGTTCTGTTACTGGACATGTCCATAACTATTAATAAAGTGACATAGTAATGGTGTTGTGTGCATTAGGAGCCATTCACTATCAGCAGTTAGGTTAATTATAGTTTTGCTATTTGCTAATGTTTGCACCATTTTAAAACGAACTGTGTTTAAATAAGAACGTTGATGTATACTACTACACCTTCAGTGTCATAGTTGTATTTGCAGAAGTCACAATTAGAAGGGATGTTAAGTAATATAGGTTAGATTTCAGATGTTCTCATTTGTTCAGTTTTAAGGTCATCTATGATCTTCATGGGAATATGCGGCATGAATTTGCTTTTCATTGTTATGGTTATACTACTGATATACTTTGCATATGCTGGTACAGTGGACTTCGGTCATAACAGGAACATGTTTTAACATTTCATGAAGATTATTTTCTGCCTGTTCATTGTATCACAGTGAGTATGTTGTGTAGACAGGTAGAATCAGGTATACGTATGCAATTTCTGTCATGTTTTGCAATTTGTCTTGACAGAGCATGGGATCTGCAGACAATCGCTAGCCAGACATAGACAAAGAGTGCATGCCAGGTCACTGCCAGAATCCTGAGACAATGACAATGATGATGACTATGATGACAAGGAGGCTGGACCTGCACCTGCATGGGACATCATGCCTGCTGCTCCCTGAAGGAGTCAATGCCAGGAATGACAGAGAGATGGTTATCAGGAGAAGTCCGGGAGGTTCTGACCAATGTGTTTCAAAAACAGATGTGGGACATGATGGGGGATTTCTTTCAGGAAATGGCATGGGGCTATGCATGACTCATTCAGGGAGATAGCCCAGGAGATCATTTGTGAGGCTCATTCCTATCTAGCCAGTCCATCAGGTCTGAAGGTATTGTCTGTGTGCCCCAATTATGTTATGCTGCCTACATGCTGATTGCTATATAGCTGACTGGACTGCAAATGCACTCTTGTGCATGCATACCATATAGCTGCCATTCTTAAGTGTTACATGTGCAAATTTATCATGCAGATATCATCGTGTGACATTTAATAAGCTTTCAATGTGTGCACAACACAGATTAACAGATTACACTTTCCTCCCACATTCAGCTGTCCATGCATTATGGAAGTTAAACTGCAGCTAGTGCTGCAACATTTACCCTGTAAATGTGTTTTACTGAGGGAAACTGACAAAGTCCAGCACTACCATAGTTGTATGGTTAGGATTTATGTATTGCCATATCATGTATGTGCAAAAGAAGGACATGTCATTTCCCATGTGTTTTAGATGACAGTTGTCATGTTGTCTCACTGGGATGGTGTGTTGTTGTGTGCCATGTGTTGGCAATGCTGATGTCATGTGGAGTCATATGTAGGTATGACATACCTACCGGCTGTCTTCCTTTTCTAACTGCATTGAATGCCAGTTTAACATTAATGTATATACCATGTGTGCTCTATGTTACATTTCCACATTCATTTGTTATTCACATAAGTTCACACCCATTCCAGCAATATTGTACACATTAACTGATGATTGTACATGTCTCTGTACATAGTCCAATCTATACTGAAACACCATTATACCTTTAACAAGTGAGCAATCACTGACTTATCATTGATGTGCTATAATGATGCTCATAGTAGTGTCCTCTGCTCAGCAATGTTGTTTATACAACATTGCCATGATGGGATACGTGTATGTAATTAAAATTCTTACCCTGCTTACCTATGCGTCTTGATGTTAAATGATTGCGCATTACTGTGCATGTGTGATTTATACATACCCATTTTTGAGGACATCAGCAATACAGTCTGCCTGTGTGACATACATTTGCCATTTGCTTAAATGTATTTTGGGTTGGCTTTGAGTGCACCCCTGTGTGCTGTATGCATCCATTTGCAATGTGCACCTTACCTTGTTCTCCTGTTTTACCATTGTCTTCCTT
Organism: Protopterus annectens; assembly: GCF_019279795.1. Classification (NCBI taxonomy): domain Eukaryota; kingdom Metazoa; phylum Chordata; order Ceratodontiformes; family Protopteridae; genus Protopterus; species Protopterus annectens. The sequence goes on along the minus strand of NC_056736.1, from coordinate 783,864,581 downwards.
GATGTGGGCCCAGGTTATCCACCTCAGTTCCACCCTCATATTTACATAATATGTTTTGTAGGTATGTTTGCCTTTGTTGCAATTATTGACCATTGTTATGTATTATCTTATTGACATGGTGAACATGTGCCAAATATGTGGCCATTTTATGGATGCAAGACATGTACACAAAAGTTGCTGGCTACTGCTTGCACTACATCCTTGTTCTTGTTATACTTGTGTCTTAACCAATGAAATTGCTGAAATTCATGTGCAGGACCTGATATTGTTTTAAGCTCTAGCGCTAGAGTTTTGCAAATATTCTTACATGACATTGGTGTGTGCATGTGTTTTGACCTTACTTTTATCTACATTCCATTTAGGCCACTAACAGTCATACATATAAGGATACACCTGGGTGTTGCCTTTGACATGGTAACGGTGTGTCACATATATGCATTCCATTACATTTTTGTTTGCTTTTGCTGCATTTCTGCAGTGCTGCTGTTTGCTAGTGCGCTTAGTCATGTGATCAGAGGTTTAGTTCTATCCTATGCTGGAGTTATCTAGCATTCTTACATCTAACATTGTTAATACACATCCAGATATAACTGTCACATGGTTATCAGTGTGTTGTAACATGATAGTGCAAAGGTACATATGTTTTTCTGCATTTCACCATGGCTGTTATGTATATCCACTCCGCTTAACAACTTTCCATCATAGTGTGCAGTGTGCTGTCTTTGTAAATTACCTGTCCATTTTTTTTCTAGCCTTTTTCTGTTATATGTTCTGATATTTGTTCAGTAGGTATACTTGCTATGATGGCCTTCTCTTCCTTTTTCCCTATATTTACCTTTCCTTCTTTGCTTAATAAAATAAAAAATGTGGCCTACCCCCCCAAAAAAAAAACCCACAGCCCATGCCCCTCTGATGACTTTCTCTATGATTTTCCCATTCCAACACTCCTTTTGTGTGTCCCTCAATCAGCCATACCCAATAACTTCTTTTCTATCTCCCACTTTGCTTCAGAGTGACATTACCTGTGTTCCTCACATATGCCCCACACCCATTGTTAGCTGTGGTGATGTGGCTGTGATTGCCCTTTGACTTTATTAATTTTTTCATTAGCAAATTTTTGGATTCCATTGTAATACGTAAGTGATAACTAGCATATTTCAAGAATAATGGACTTATGATAAAATTCTGTAGCTGTTCTTCAGCGTACTGGAGACATTCTGTTAAAGGTATCTATTTAAGACTATAAGGGTGCTTGAATCATGAAATTCTTTCTGTAACTTTGACAGTGATATTTCATTATATACAGATTATTTGTGGATAATGTACAGTGCACAGTTACAGCTGAGATACTCTGTTGTGTGCCAGGATATTCAGAGTTCACTGTGGCACATTTACATATTACATATTTTCTACTGATATTGGTGCAATGCACTGGATTCTGCAAACTTCACTGAAGCTGCCCCAGTATTTAGATATAAATGGATCCCTTGCATCCTGAGGTTTCATTTTCTCACCTATCATTTTATACAATTTCTTCCCTTAACTTTCCCCTCTCATAAAATTAAATAAGTATAAATAGAATAGAGAACAGGTATCTTTGGGAAATTTTTTTTTACTCTTAATAATTATTAGCAATAATCAGTGTGACATGATCTACTTCAGATAGGGGTATTACTTTCCACCCTGCTAGTCTGTCCTTGCCCTAGTTATTATAACAAGATCACTGGTAGCCTTATGCACAACTCCCCCAACACCAACTTTTGTAGTTTGCAACTGGTTAGATGTTTGCTCTTGCTGCAGTCTATTCCCCTAAAGATAGTCTGGGAATTTTCTTGGTGGCAATATTATTGAAATTGACATAGTTGTTTCAGCACTATATTCTTTGAATGCCTGCTAGGGCTAAATCAATAATTCGTCATACTGTAAGGTTATAAGGGCAACATTTAAATTCAGCTGATCAGGAATGGTTTCCATATTCCCCCCAGTCTGCCTCGGTTCAGGTTCACAGAATCAGAGGCCAATTTTGTTTGCCAGGATCCTGTATTTACTGTTCAGTTGCAATTTGTTGTATATCTGTCAAGTATAGGGAATATTCCTTCAAATTCATGGGCTGTAGTTCCAAATTATATACATATTTTATAAATATATATAGATTAGTTTCACAAGATTAAAATGCCACAACACTGAAATTCAAATAATTGAGAAGAGAAGATCAGAAGCCCACATCAGCAAATGTTTACAATGCTGAAACTTGTAACATTGAAGCAGCTATTGTGTATATCAGACAGCATTCTTCTGAATGGAGACATTGCTGCAGTCATAAGAACAGCTTCTCTATTAAAACACTGCATGTAAAACAAAAATTTAGCTTTTTCAATGCATTTGCAAGGGACCCCCACACCACCTGCAAATTATACATACCAACTCCAAGACTGCATCACAGTGGGGAAAAGGGTAAATTCTCGTTCCTCACTGTACTGCAATCTCCATTCAAAAGAGTTGAAAAAGCTACTGTCTTGTTTTACATTCTTTCTCTTTATAGGCATTTCTTCAGGTTTTCCCATAGGGTCCTTTGTCTTTGGACTCAAAGAAAGTTACAAACCATTCAAAGGGATGGAACTTGTGGTTCTTAAGCTGCTTGAGAAAGGAATTTTAACAAGGAGGGAGGTTGCCCACTTGTCTCACCCCCCATGCCCCCTTTTTATAAAACTTTCTCCTACTGGGCTGGTCTCAATAAAGAAAGACAGAGAATTCCATTTAAGTCACCATCTCTTCTACTCAACTGATCTCCCAGTTAGTGATTTTATTGACAGATAACAAACCAGAGTTCCCTCTTTGCTTTCAAAGCTATTTCTTCAGGCAGGACCTTCCTTAGATTTCTAGTCAACTGAGCAGCAGAAGGAAACACTGTTGGATTCACTTTACAAAGAAGATCAGATAAGATCTTCATCTGTGAAAGACCTTTAAACTCCTGTATAATGGGTTCACATTTTGCAAATGCCTTGGGTTTCTTCCAATGAATTGTTGCTTTTCAATGGCACAGCTGCAAGGTTAGGAATCAAGGGCCATATCCAAGCATAACTCTCAACTGTCTAGATTTTTGCCTGATATTTTTCATCTATTCCTCATAAAATCTGTAGTTTTCTGACAAATCACTGGCATGATCTGAGGACTGAAGTCACTAAATCATGACATGCATTTGAGTTTCAGACTTGAAATCCATCAGAAAATGTACATTAACACAAACTCTGTTACTCTAGCAACATTCTAAGTTTATAAAAGCAATATTTAAAATCTGTCCCTGTATTTGTCTCCCCATTTTTCAGGCTTTGTCCAAATTTCTTGCACTAAGAGGTTGAGAGGTATGTATCCAAGGCAGGTAGATGACAGTAAAATAGCCTGCCTCATGGTCCGCCAAAAGTAAAAAGACATCACTTCTTAGAAATCTTGCCAATTTAGGTGGTCACATTGCTTTGATAAGAACATTAGTGAAACAAGAGGATTTTTAGTTTATTCTGGAAATTTAGCAGTGATCCAAGCCCTTACAAAAGGTCTTCCAGGTCCAGGTGGGTGCATTCAATAGTAAAGATTTTAATGTTGTTAAGTTTGCAGATCAGTTTGAGCTTTTGAATCATCACTTACCAGGAAGGGGCTATGGCATAGCTAACAGTTTATCCCATATTTTCAGATTTGCAGGGTTCATCAGGTGGCTCCTGAAGCAGCTTCACTAGAGACACTCATTCATTTAGACGTTTGGCTTTAGTGAAGATTAGCTAACAAACTTTTGTCCAAGTTTCGGGCTCAGAATATCAGAAGGGTTATTCTGTATCATTACAAGTTTCTATAAAATTTTACAAGATTCTACCTCAGCACTGCAGACCTTGGGATGTTTCAGCATTGTTGCAGTTTCTCACTCAAAGATGCTTGTTGATTAAAGCAGCCAGTACGTCTTCGCACATACAACTAGCACCCTTAAGCTGGTTAGCTCATTCCTTAGAGTCCCTGACTTTTCCAAGCACTGGTTTGTTGTTAGATTAATAAAAGACTGTAAGATCATCAAAGAAGCTTCACTAGATCACAGGAAACAAATTGGCTACCAACTTTTAGGCTTCTTGCCAGGGAAGTTTATCATTCAGCAGATGATTTTTATTCCTTTATTCTCTGAGCCGTCTTGTGCCTGGCTGTATGCTGGGACATTTATAGAAAATGTGCTGCTGTCTGGCCTGTAGGAGAGTTTGTGAGTTTAACCAAAGACAATGTTCTAATCAGTTGTGGAGTTCAAAGATGGATCAGACAAGTAAAAGGGCATCGATTTTGCCTGGAGAGGGACATCTCTTATTTCACTTGTCCAGTCCATTGGATCACTGCATTACATAGCTGTGGACTACTGCTGCTTCCTCCCATCCTATTTTCAGTTAAGTCAGGTTGCCAATTCATCTGTATTGGAGTCATTGCTCCATCATAAAGCTCCTTTTCAGCAAGTTGATGGTAGCTAGTATATAAATAGGATTCACCCACTGTCTTAATCATTCACCCTTGAAGCAATGTTTTATCCTTGGCCCAGATGAGATTCTGTTAACCAGGTTTCTTTTCCAGTCTTCATGGGTTATGCTGCCTGCATACAGACATGGTCATCATTTGTTCTGTCATGTTACCCAGATTTCACTGGAAAACTGCCCTGAGACTTTCACCCACTGAGTTCTCAAGATGTTCTATCAACTACCGAGCAGCTCAGAAAGTATGTTCAATTGACATCCAAGTTGTTGAGTACAATGACTTATTTAAGCCAGGCAAGAACATTATGGCCTGGATGGATTCCATGTCAACAACTTGGATGTTTTTGACTATTTTAGCCCGATTAGTAGTTGTAGATTTTGACTCTTTGGTGAGCCAATTTGTACATGCTGTACATGATTAGCAATGGACATGAGGTCACTTATGTGGAGGACAGCATGTACATAGGGGCAGTTGCCTCATGGCTTTTATCCTTTATGTTCCCCCATGATTGCTCAGCAGCCTCTTGTTGTATTGCCAGGTCAGGAAGACGGAAGTGTCATGGATAAAAGGCAATCATGTAGGAGCAAAGTTAAGCCCCATGTTTGGTGGTTAATATAATCTGTCCAAAGGGGTTTGATGTCTGCCCTTGGACTCTAGTCATTACAACATGGGTATGATTTGTCAATGTTCATGTTTTATGTTCATTATAACTCAGTGCTGATCTCTGGCTGAAGTTATATTTATTTAAATGGTTGCAAAGACAAATTGGTATGACTCTTTATTCATTTTGGAGGACAAATATTACATATATGAGTATCATTGCAAAAGTCTTTGTGAGCTGATTCATACTTTCACTATCTGCAACTATACCTTAGAGGATAATAGTCTTTTAAGATAATTGATATCTAAAATTATAAATCCTTTAAAAATAAATATTTGCACTGTCAATTGTTATTTCATGTGGTTTATTTTAGTATGCATAACTTCGTTAATTTTGTGTTCAGTTTATTTGCAAAATCTACTGTACTATGAAGCATACATTTTATATCACTTCAAATTAAATCATCTCAGAACACAGTACTACATCATTTGTTAAGTCTGGAATCAATTAATTCTTTTTAAGACAAACAACAACAATTGAAATCTTTTACTCAGACTAATTTCATGAGATTCAAAAGTATTGAAGTCCATATTCCAAGTGCCCTCATTTTTTTTTTCTTTTTTATACAAAATGCAAAGTTAATCTTAATATTATTATTATTTTTTTTAGTTGATTATTTCCAAAATTATAAATAAGCATATTACTCACTAGCATCTGCTGCCTGCTGAGTATTCGTCAATATGTTTCTTTCAGTGTGAACTAATTATTAAACTATTCTTTTCTTTGACATGATTAACAGGCAGTATGAGAGGTTGTACTATTTATTCTGTAACTGTTCACTTTATTTTAATCTGTAAAGTCTACCTTCCATTACAAATGTAATGAAACTACAATGGTGATATACTGCATACTGCTTGGACAGAAAATGGAAGGGAACGGAAGGACCAAATGAGAATTTAATGAAAGAGATTAGACAGAAAGGAATGCTGGTTCTAATCAAAGTCCTGAATGTGTTTTGCCATTAGTTGCATGGTGAAATGAGTTTGCTTCACTACTTCAACTCATTAAAGCAGATGCATTGTTGGCAGACAGTAAATTATGGCTCATATAGTTGATATATTTAGCAGACCTGCAAGCAGTAAGGAAACCTGGTCAGCTTCTAAAGTCTTATACTTATCAGGATGTGTATAGCTAAAGGTTTATGTATGGAGTCCTTTGTGGGTCTGATATTCCTTGCATTGCCAACGTTCATGGGGTTCACAGGACTGGACAATCAAAAATACATAATTGAACATTTATATAATAAACATGCTTTTGGGAAGGTTCCAAATCCAACCAACCTGTATCAAGTAAAATGTGAAAGCCAAGCAAGAGAACTCAATGTGTAACATTAAAATTAAGAACCGGTGCACAAAAATGGCAATGCATTATAAAAAAAAGTTTGCTTCTGTGATAAGTGTATTTTTATTGCAGATATTTTAGCATGGATAATCTTTTCACTCTGTTGTCTATACGAGTGCAGTGAGGAGTTTGTCCATTTGGGACAAGTTTAGTGCAGTGTTAAGTTGATTTAATTATTCAGACTATGATTGGAATCTAACTCATGACAAACAGTGACTTTGTTACTGGAAACACTTTACCCTATTCACAACAGAATTAGTACATTTGATATGTGTATCTTTAATATTCTTTCTGCACTGAATATTAGAAATCAAAACTGGATGTGTCCATCTGAAAACATAGTTAACATTGCAGCAGAGTGAAAGTTCTGTACTGATTGCAACAGGGTACTTTTTAATTTGAATTAAAGTGGAATATAATGTCTTTCAAAATATCACTGCACTGTGGGTAGAGCTGCATCTCTTTAGGGAAAAAATGGAGTGAGAAAAGAAAAACAACACATTGTTACTGAGTTAGATGGACTACATTGATAGTGTAAGGACAAAACATGGCTACTAAGGACAAAGAGCTAAGACAGGAGAGTGTCTGTTTTTCTTCTTCACAAAGACATGCAGATTAGAAGAAAATGCAGTGTGCGACTGTCTCCTGGTACAAGCAGGCTTTTTGACAACCTACTAAGGAGGTTCCAGGGTTTCCTAGAAGCTGAAACAATGAGTAGTTACATGTTCTGACTGCAATGTAAAGACTTTTCTTAGCATCTCAAAGTGACATGCATAGCAGGCACAGAGGCAAGTGGTAGAGGCCACATGCTACCATTTTTCATTTGTATTTCCTGAGCATTCAAGGGAGTCTAATGACTTTCATTATGGCTAGATTAGCTTAGGCTTGGACATCATCTGTAACTGAGGAAAATAGTTGTTACCAGTGACCAGTGATGGGATCATTCTATGTACAGCACCAAGAAGGATGCCTTTACAAATATTGTTATGTCCATCTGTAACAAAGCTGCTAGCTTAGAGGACAGTGAAATCAAACTTCTCTGCCTGAAGAGGGAAACTTCTGAATTATCTTAATCTAACAAAAGCATTTTTGCATCAGGTAATAACAGTATCCTAACAGACTGGCACCTATTGTGTCCTATCAGGTCTCACATATCCCCCTTATCTCACCTTCAGTATAATCTGTTGTTCCATTCAGAATGGACTTGAAATCATTTTCATGGCCAACATCCCTTCCTTTGTTTGATCCAGAGTAGATAAATTTCTGGTACCTTGAGGGCTTTGTGATAACAACGTTCATGTAACTAACCATATTGTTCCTAGTAACTTTACTAACACAGCTACAGATGATATAAATAACAGTCAAGACATGATATCTGAAAGTTCAGATGTGGATAATTTGTTTACAAATCAGGAGAGGGGCTCAAAAAGCCAAAGAAAACATAGTAATGAAAGCTAGGCCCAATAGTCTAGGAATGTTAAGAGAACAGCAGTGACAGGCAATTTTAAAATTCATAATTTCAGTCCTGTCAGGATTTAGGATGCTGGTATGGTCCTTGACCTCATTTCTCAAAAGGGTGTACTTTTCCATGGAGATGCCATGATTAAAAAATTGACCAGACTTATTTTTTTTCTTTTGACACGTCAAACAATACAGTCTCTCATCTGGGAGTCCTAAACATGATTGAGATGCCTAGCAAACTACAGAAATTGTTAAATGGCCAGTGCTCGTGTCATTCTTTAGTGGGTCTATATCAGAACATCGAAGTATTAAAACTTTGAATGTTCTGATATCGAACGCTATTCAGAGAACACTAAGAATAGCAAAGCTGCAGAACAGTGAATTCTTTCCTCGGGAAAGAATTCAGTTGGCCGTTTCTGTGGCTTCACTATTCTTAGCGCTGTGGTGGAAAGTTACGGGTTGGGTTCAGGTAAGTGTGCGATTGTTTGTACGTTAGGGTTAGGGGCGGGTAAAGTGAGTTAGGGTTAGGGCGTGGGTCAGGTGAGTGTGCAATAGTAACAGACCTTAGGGTTAAGGTTTGGGTTAAGGTAAGTGCGTACATAGTAGTGTATGTTTAATTTAGTGTAGTGTTAGATGTAGGAATTTAAGTGTATGTGTGTTGTTGCTGTTTGTTTGATGTGCTTGTGTTGTGTGTATGTGATTCGGCGCAGCAAATTTTTTCCATGGGAAAAAATTTGCTGTTCTGAATGTTCGATATTTTCATGTTTAGATGTTTTGGGGCCGATGAAATAGCGTTCGCTATTTTCATCTTTCGATAATGTGATATAAACGCTCTTCAGTTATTCATGAACATACGAATGACCTCTTCAGGAATACATTATTTCATTTATATAAAGCAGTTTTTGTGACAGGTGTAATCTGTAGCAAATGTTGTGAAACCGTCTATATCAGTGAAGTTCTCGCTTCCCTCAAATGACCAGATTTTCAGTTTACAAAGGTGCCTTTGCTCATTCTGAACTCTTTTACCTGACAGACTTCATTTAAATTTTTACGGTTTCATTCTGGAAAGCATTGTGAGATCCCTCAATGAATCAGATTGTATCAGTACAAAACTTAGGAGAGATAATAACTTTTAAAGATTGATTATGTAAATGCCAGCAGACTAAATAAGAAATCAGATGATCTTTAAGTTCTTGCTCAATTTTTATGACTGCAACATTCAGGTTGTTACTAGAATGTGACTATGTAATAGGACTAATATCTCCAGATTTAAAAAAAATGAGTATCTAAACTCTAACATCGCACAGGGTGGCATTGTCATTTTTGGACATGATTCAGCTTTAATCAGAATAGTAATTTGCAGCACAACAGTGAGATCTTTATGGTTACCCTGTATCACCAGAAGAATAGTTTATCTATAAAAGTCATTGCTTGCTATAGGATTCCAAGATTTAAACTGGAGCAGCAATATTTTAAAAAATAATAGCAACATTTTATTATGTGACTTCCATTAGTCCCACATATACTGAAGGGTCATTGCTGGGTATTCATTCATTGAAGCGGAGATTCTGGATAAGATTTCCTTGCACAGGTTATCTAACCAGTTGATTTTCAAACATGTGATATCAATGTTTTTTGACCTGTTGATTACTAATTGTGGCAATCATATTTCAGAGATCACTCCCATATATCCATTGGGTAATTCTGACCATATTGTTTTCATTTTAGCATCTTTTTTTTCTAACAGGACCAAAATCTCAATTATTGTGCATTATATTTTCCCTTCCATGTATTCAAACCATGTACTTACTGTTCATGAGGCCATAACTCTACCCATTTGGCTACATGAATATAAAACAGCTAGGTTGCACTTTCATTAGCCAATGACATGACATGGCACCACAGTGCAATATTTAAGGCCCTTCATGTAGGCCTTGGGCCCTTTCGTAGACTTTGAGATGGACACTAGTGAGGTGTGGAGACTACAGCATCACATAGTATACGTACAAATACTGTCCACTGTTGAGATGTCTGAGCTATGTCCACAGTTTTGCATGATATGTTTGGCCATTGTCCCATGACATTGTGATTATCTGGCAGTTCAGTGGAAAACATTGTAAGTTGAGGTCAGTAAGGCGAAGGAGACATGTGAGTGTCAGACATCACAACCATCAGATTATGTGTTCTGATGCAGTAGCTGCTAGTCTATCAGCTCACTAGCTTTGTATGGGGCAAACTGTGAAACATATCCTTGTCACTGGACCTTTGCCGCCAACCCTTTATGTATGGTTGTGTCTGGATCCCTTGTTCTAGGAGGTTGTGAGGTATATGGTAGGTATGTATCAGCTAGCTTAACATACAGCTGAGTATGTTCCAGGCTGCAGCTGCTGCTGCAATGTAGGACACATGGGGGGAGTTTGACCTCTTTGGAGGACAGCAAGCTGTATGCGTAACTGAGGTAGCAGTGTCAGCTTTGTCGTCACAGCAGAGCTAGTGTACGGGTACACTTTACAGTCCATTCGAGGCATGTTCATATAGCTGTTATGTAACAGTGCCAATCACAGAGTAGTAGGTGGCATACAGTTTGGCTATAGAAATATGTGCAGTATGTCCCTACCTACACACAGGCCTTTGACTTGCAAACATGGGTAGCAGTTAAGGCAGTAGCAGCAACCTGTGTGGGTTACAACTGCATGACTCAGTCATTACTTGCTAGGTTCACAAGAATGTAATTGATGTGTAACACACTGGATTCTAACCCAGGACTGTGGATGGTAGAATATACTACATAGAAGGCATTTAACAGACTGGGATACTGAGTCAGTGTATTATACATTTTATCATTGGATACAAACCAATTAAATTGTGAATTCAATCCTGTTTTTTTGCTTGGAAAGTTGTAACTATGATCCTTTGCAAGTTATTTCTTTTTGGAACAGCTGTAAAATAATTGGAATCATTAATCTTCGTCTGCTTCTGCCATTTGGTATAACTTGTTATTTTGAAACAAAGACAGGACAGACTAAATAAAAATACCAAACTAGGGCCACAAAAACTAGCTTCAATGCAGCCTGTAGAAAGCTGAAATCAGTCATTCATGAATATAAGACAAATTATTCTAAAGTGTTCTATGGTTATATGAGCTCTTTTCAAGGTTGCTGTCCCCTTTATAACAATGGTACCTTAATTGACAATCATGTTGAACTGTCTAATGTTTATTTTCAAACACTCTGTTAACCTCGTTACCAGTACCTACCTTCTGGCCCCTACTTGTTTTGTTAGTCTGGATATGTTGCCCTCATTGACTACTCAATATAATAACCATCATAGTTCACATTGTTTAGTTTGCCTTCATATTATTGAACATGTGGTTAAGTCTTTCTTAGGAAAAGTAAAATGTAATAGTGGCAGTAGTCCTTCCAGATAACATCCTTGGTATATTATTTAAACATCTAGGCTCACATGTGGTTGTTCCACTAACCATCATTCTTAACAATCTCTTGCAAAAATGCACTGTTCCATCTTCCTGGAAAAAGGCTAATATTATTCCAATATATAAAAATGTGAACTGTTGAATTGTGGACAACTGCCACCCAGTCAGTCTAATGTCCTTGTTTTGCAAATGTTTCAAAAGATGCCAATGGAACTTAATTGAGCATAATGCCAAGCATAGTGCTGTGATGGATATCAACAAGCATGGCTTTATGAAAAACTGCTCCACATCCACTTGCCTAATAATTTTGTTATAATTGTATTATTAAGGCTGCAGGATACAGATTGGGTGTTACTGCAGTATATGTAGGTCTATCCAAAGCATTCAATAGTGTGTCACATGTAGTTATTATAGAATCCATGAGAAAACTTGTTCTTAATACCTTTATATTAAATTGCATTAACTTGTGGTTTTATAACAGGTAATTTAATGTAACAATTGTCAGCCATTATTTTAAAGGGCTGATATTATCTCACGGGTCTGTCAAGGGTCTGGCACTATTCAAATGGTATTTTGCTTTCTGCCCACATATCAGTGTATTTTCATTGCCAAATGCACAGACAATATCAAGCTAGGATCAATTATTACTAATGAAATTAGGATGTACTCATTAACTATCTTTCTGTTTTAAAAGCTTTTGTTTGATTATACAGTTCAATTACAAATCTATTTACAAACACAACTAACATGAACTATATACAATGTTTATAGCAAAATACACATACACAAACAGTTAATATTTCTCTAGTAATTTATACAATTTCTGCCAAGCAATTAATTGATGTATTTCTAGTTCTCATTTTTATGGTAGGAATTTCATTGTTACAGACTGATTTAGCTAGATGAATAAAATCACTGTTAAATGAGATAGTAGACTTAAATTTCCAGTTTTTCTTAATGATTTTCCTTGCTATCAATAATTAACTATCTTTCTAATGTAGTAAATTGCTAAATAGGAACAGATTTCACATTAGTTCTAGTAAATGCAATGTCATTAATTTTGGGCCCTGAAAATCAGGTATGAAATCTCAGCAAAGAAAAAAAAGTCTGTTGGGAGTACTTTCTTATATAAAGACCTTTATGTCTACATTGATCCGAGACAAAATTTAAAGTCAGCCCTTTAGTATTCAGCTCTAAACATTCAGACATTTTCACTTTAGATGTTCATCTTTATTATAACATTCTTTGTAACATATGTTAGGCCAAGTTTTGGATCAAGTTTTATGTGTTGCTCATATTCTAAGGGTGGTTTAATTCTCTTTGAAAGTCTGCAAAGAAATTTTAGTAGATACTTTTTAATTTCTCCAAGTGTTATGGGTTTCTAATACCTTGACAGGAAAGGAGGACCTTATTCTAAGTGAAAGTGTTATTAAAGTTCATGAAATTAGTGTTGTTTCAGTCTTTGATATTAGCCAAAAATGCTTTTTGCAGCACCGGCAACCTGTAAAGAAATGACTCCTTCTGCAATTCCTATGGTGTTACGTGTATCAGTAGTATATCTAAGTAAGACTGGAAATTTTTTTTTATGAGTCCAATTGCTCCTAGTAGTATTGGAACTGTCTGGATATCTTTCTTCTACATTGCCCACATTTCTTCCTGCAAATCCTTTCATTTTATGACTTTGTGTCTCTGTACATAAGACATTGTAATCACTGGGTGTAGTGATTTCAATGAACAATGCTATTTTTGTCTTCTTTTCATGGACCATTATATCTGGTTTTCTCACATCTATTTTTTGAACTGTTGATAATGGATGATCCCATGTTATATAAACTTCTTCATGCTATATAATGCTTTGTTGATCATGTTTTCAATGTTTCTCAGCTACTTCAATATTGTAATGTGTGCACAATCCCCAGTGCAACAGTCTTGCCACATTATTATGCCTTTCATTATACAGGTCCTCTACCATTTGTGTATTTCACCCAGCAACAAGATGTACAACTGTTTCCAGTTTTGTTTTACAGAACCTGCACTTGTCAGTTTCTCCCACATGTTCAACAGACTTTGTAAACCAATGTGTACATAGTCCAATATTCTGGGCCACCAATATTAATCTTTCATCTTTTGATTTAAATTCACATCTCATTAACTATTCACGGGTTAGATCCTAATTGACAAGAAGTTGTTCCAGGAGCTTTCTGTACTTTCAGGTATATGTATGCCTTTTCTATACTTCTCGCCTTCTCATCTGATCCTTCTCCTTGTATTCTTTCATTTTTTTGGCAGATTTGGTTGCTGCCTGATTCTTCCTCTACTTCTGCTTTGGTTTCCATTCCCGCTTGACACTGACATACTTCTACTAAACTAAGCAAGGAACTTATTTTAGATTTGCTCTCATCATGTTTCAAAACTTTCACTATATTTAGATTTCATGAGCTCAGCAGTTATGTATGCAGTCCTGTGATTGCAGATCTACACATGTAATCAGTTTTGAGGACGCCCATACCTGTTTCAGAATGAGGAATATATAATCTTGGTAAACACTGATTTTTATATATCATTTGATAAGCATGAAGCTTTCTTCTTATTTTTCTGTCCATCTGATCCTATACCTTTTGGGAAGAGTCAATCATCCCAAGCTGTAAGTTAGAGCAGGAAGAGCAAATTGGTTTATAGTTTGAACTTTTTTACTAGATGCCAGAGCTGTTTTCAGTATTAAATTTAGTCTTCTAAGATATTCCTTACTGAGTTTTATTTGAATTTGTTCGTGTTTTATTGCTGATTCTTCATGAATTCCAAAATCTTTATTCTCTCTCTCCTGCTCAAGTTCCTTTATATCACATTCCTGTTCCAGACTGATATTTTCTTTGTGCTGTAACTTTCCTGCTTTGAATGTTACTTCATCCGAGAAAGTTTTGGCTACTTTCAGTTGTGCTTTCACTTCCTTATCTGATCTGATGAACTATACAGTTATAAATCATCCACAAAAAGAAGATAAGAAGTGGTTGTACTTTGTTGTTTTCTGGGAGCCAAATTGTAACCATGACCTAATCTATTAAGTATACAACTTAATGGGTTAAGGGCAAGACAAAAGAGCTGTGGAGTTTAAAAGTCACCCTGGAATATCCCTGTTTGAATTTTTATCTCTGGGATAATTATTTGACCTTTATCATGGCTTGGTTTGCCACTGTTTCATGGTCACTGTAATGTAATTAATCAGTGTACGGTGTATCCTAATAAATCTATAAGAACTTCTTTGTCCGTGAATGTGGGATACTGTCAAATGCTTTTTTTTTGTAATCCACCTATGCCATATTTAGATTCCTCCCCTTTTTGCCAATCTCCATTATGACTTTATTTAATAACAACAAATGATCTTTTGTTCCATATGACTTTTGTTTGTTATCCTTTTGTGCTACTGCCATGATTGAGTTTTCTTCTAAATGAATATAAACTCTGGTGGTATCAATTCCAGTGTATAATTTATACTTCATCAGGAGGCATGTTATTGGTCTATAGTTTTTAGGATAGCTTATAGCTTCACTTTTAAGGAGAAGTATCATTTTTCCTGTTGTTAACCAGGCTTGTGTCTGTTTGGGGAGCACATATAAGTAGTTCTCACTCAGGGATAAATCTTTGTGTAAAGATGTCAATATTTTTAGCCAGAAGTTAGGTACTACATCTGGGTCTAGGGTTTTCTATTAAGGAGCTCTTCTTAATTGTGTTTCAGTTTCTTTGGCCGTTACTTCATCTCACTTCATATCCTGTACATTTGAACTTCTTACTATTTCTTTAACTTCCTCAATCCATTCAACATCTTTATTGTGTTCCATGGGATCTTCACAGATATTTCTCCAAAATGTCTCTATTTTTTCTTTTTTGGTGGTATTTCTATTCATTTTGCTTTATTTTCCAATTCTCTATCTATAAAACTTTTTTGAGTCATCAATAAATTGCTTATTTTGTACTTTCCTTTATATTTATCTGCATATCTACTAAAGTTTTTCTGCCTTTTTTGATATCTTTAATTTATTATTTGCAATACTGTAGGATAAATCCTGATTTTTTTCTAATACTGTGCATTGCTTTTATCATGTCTATCTTTCTGAGCATATTGTTGCTCTGTTCCCACTTCTGTACTCTTCTAACAATGACACTTCTTGTCTTAACTGCTTTATTGTTATCTCTATTTGCTACATCCATGATGGCATTTGATTTTTTTTTCACTTTCTTTCCCTTCTTTCCCTCTATTTTTGTAGTAAAACTTTATCTGTTATTAATTTAGCTGTACAGTAATACATCTATTTACTCTGTTATGTTACATGAATTTCTGTTAATAGTCTTGATTACTGTGTTCATTTGTTTTATCAGACTTCTAACATTCTGGGTCTTATTGACTTTCTGTAATCTAATTCTTTCATCAATCTTAATATGTCTATACATCTTTATTAAATCAAGCAAGTACTTCCTTAGATCATTGCCTTCTAAACAGAGGGCACATTTTTTATTCTCCATTTCCTACAGGCATTCTACAGAAAGTTCCAGAACATCATCCTGCGACATATTCTTTTTAGCTATTTCCAGCATCATCCATTGCTCTTTCATATGGGAATGCACTGGCCTCTCACTCCACAATATAGACTGCATCAGAAGTGCTACCATTTCCAGTTCCTTCACTTGCTGTGCAACTCATACTGAGCTTTTATAATGTTTTCATACTGAAGGCTCCAGAGTATCTTCATAGTGATCAGATGCTTCCTGATCCACCTGTTTTTCCTTAATTTTGTGGCTCACTGTTCTATCATACTGTGACATTACCAGAGTTGGATTTTCTTCACTTAATCCTTCACTTTGCAGGTAATCCTAACTTCACTTTCTATTTCTTTAATTTCTCCATTACTAATCCTCTTTTCTACTTTTCCTCTTTGTTTTCTTATTTTTTGTATTATAACATTTTCTACATCCAGATGCCTTTTCCTGTGTTTCTCTTCAAATATGCTTGGTGTGGCTTTTTTGTATTAATTAGTTTTACTTTCTCCTTTGCATAAATAGTGCACAATTCTAAATCTTTTTTCTTACCTGTGTCCACATTTCTTCTTCAGATGCCTCCCGCTTCACCTGTTTCTTCTTATTTTGGGGACTCACCGTTCCGTCATGTTGTGACATGACCTGTTGTGCTTATTTTCATTTCACTACTGCTTTATAACAGGCAGACTGTGCTTAGGGTTCAAAGCTTTACAAACTGAAGAGTTAAGAATCTTGCTGAGATTAGAGTTAACTTATTCCAAAAATCATTTTGTGATATTAATCGTTGTCAGCATCTTTATTCTTGTAGAACTGCAAGGTGTTTTAAATTTGCTTCTTGGAGCACTACTTGTTTATGAAATTAAATTCCAGTTCATACATGTAACTACAACTTTATGAATGTATCTAATGTGTCTCTAGATTCATGGGCTGACCGTTTAGTATACTCCGTAAATATGGAGACTGTACTCTAAGATGACCTCTTGCCTGAACATAGTTAAACCTTGTGCTATGAACTATACACTGTTAACAAAAGTATCTGAGGCAGACATGTATCAGGACACACATTCATGTGAGTCATTGCAATTAACATACATGTTTTTATTTTTTTAATTATTTGCTTTATTACTTGGTGCAGTTTTTTTCTCTTTTTCCATTTTTGTTCATTTAAAATATAAATCAGTATCTGAATGATTTGGTTCCCACAGTGAGAGAGAGAGAGACTGAATATCACACACACACCCACATACACACACACACACACACACACACACACACACACACACACACACACACACACACACTCACACAAAATAAACATATACATAAACACACACACATACACTCAAACGCATGTGTATACACATACCCAATATATATTTATTCAAAGATAAACACACCTCCAGGTTGGTGGCACAGCACGAAGCATCAGAGACTATCCATGTGCAACTAACAGTGGGTAAAACTGCCTTTCAGTTTATAGCCTGCTACAGACCACCCTCCCAAACCCAGGAACTCCACTCAGCCTTCCTGAGAACACTGGAAAATATGAAGATCTCTCCAAACACCATTATATTGGGAGACTTCAACTACCCAAACATAGACTGGGAGCATTACTCTAGCTCCAACACCCTAGCCCAAAGATTCCTAGAATTTATAAACTCAAATGCTATGGAACAACTTGTTACCACTCCCACAAGAGGGGAAAACATACTGGACCTGATCATCACCAACATGGGGACTCTATGCTCCAGACCAGAAGTGTATCCCTCACTGGTAAGATCAGACCATACACTAATCTCACTGGATATTCACATCCCGACCCCACCCCCTGCCCAGAAAACCACAGTGAAAAACTTTTCTAAAGCAAATTTCACACTCCTCAAAACCGAGATGGAATCCTTCAAAGCCCCCGGGCCTGTGGAAAATACTGCCCAGACCGCAGAATCCTTTATAAACGCATTCTATGAACACCTTCAGGAATGCATGGATCATGCAATCCCAAATAAAACCAAGACCCAATCCTCCCAAGGCAGACGTCCTGTCTGGTGGACCCCAGCCATAAACAAACTATACAATAGAAGGAGGAAGCTACTACATGATAGAGCAAAATCCCAAAAAGGGAAGGCATCTCTGATCAGTATTAGCAAAAAACTACGGGCACTCATAAAATCATCTAAGGCCAGCTTAGAGAGAAAAATTGCACAGGACACTAAGGATAATCACAAGGCTTTCTTTACTTATGTTAGGAACCTGGGTGGGAATTCCCAGATATGCTCAGAATTAGTGCAAAATGACAAAAAATACACTGAACCCACAGACATTGCCAACATCCTAGCTGACAGGTTCAGCGCAAACTTCTCCCCCCTCCCCACCAAAAGGGCAAATATCTATCCCAGCAGAGTGCTGCCCCCCTGACATCTCAGATGCTCAGGTAAGAGCCGCCCTCTCCAAAACAAAAAACACAGCATCAATGGGACCAGATGGTGTCCCGGGCTGCGTCCTACATGAACTCCAAGAAGAGCAAAACCCAAACATAAAACTACTGTTCAATCTCAGCTTTACTACAGGATATGTACACAAAGAGTGGCGTACAGCAACAGTGGTCCCTCTCCAGAAAGGTGGTGCCTCAACGGATCCTGGAAACTATCGCCCCATAAGCCTGACTAGCTTGGTCTGCAAAGCTATGGAAAGGATCATCATGGACCTCATAAATAAAGATATTGGAGACCTACAGACACTGGATCCTACCCAGCTCAGCTTTGTTAAGGGCAGATCCTGCCTCTTAAACCTGGTTGATTTCTTTGAAACAGTCACCAAGGCCATTGACGAGGGGAAGGTGGTCCACACAGCCTACCTGGACCTCAGAAAAGCCTTCGATACAATACCCCACTCGGGCATTATAGATAAGCTCACCAGCTTAAATATAAACCCCTATGTCACTAGATGGGTTGCAAACTGGTTCAAGGACAGAACCCACATGGTTAGAATTGCTGGAGCCATGTCAGACTCCAAACCAGTTACAAGTGGCGTCCCACAAGGCTCAGTCCTGGGACCTCTCTTGTTCGGTATATATTTCTCAGAGGTACAGGCCAACACGGAAGGACTGTGGCTGACCAAGTTCGCAGATGACTGCAAACTGGGCACCATAATCGACTCTCCAGCCGACACAAGCATCCTCCAAAAGAGCCTCATAGAAACAGACAACTGGTGCCAGAGCCATGGCCTCAAGCTAAACGCCAAAAAGTGTATAGTCATCCCGTTTGGCAAAAACAAAGTGCCCACAAATTACCACATAGGTGGTAATCCATTAAGTACGGAAGAAGTAATTAGGGACCTGGGGACCGAAGTTGATAGCAATCTCTCATTTGACAACCACATGGCCAAAGTGGTTAGAAAAACATTTTATATAGCCCACCTAATCATGAAGGGATTCACATCTAGATCAGGGGAGGTTATCGTGCCTCTTTACTCATCCCTCATCAGGCCCATAATTGAGTACAATGCCCCTTTTGGGATGTACCTTACCAGACACCTGCAGCAACTGGAAATACCCCAAAAGTACCTCACCAAGAGGACCAAAGGGCTCAAACAGATGCCATATGCTGCCCGGTTAAAGAAACTCCAGCTCTACTCAGTGGCATACCGCCTGCTCAGAGGCGATCTGTGCCTGACGTATAAAGCCATGTCCAACCCGGAATTAATGGACATGCTGCACCTCAGAAAATCCAAATCCCATCGAGCTACGCGCTCGAGAGACTTGAACCTCAGCACTGAAATAAATAGGATATGCTGAAGGGACAGATTCATAACCCAGAGGCTCCCTTCACTCTGGAATAAAATCCCAGTCCAGGTTAGGCAGAGTCCCTCACTGACTCTCTTCAAGAGGAATCTTGATGAGTGGATCGGAGAACGTAGGTTTACTCCGGGTATCATTTCTGTGTCACTGTTAGACAGAGGCACAGTATACTAACCTCGAAAAAGGACATAGCAAAATTAATTTAAAATGGGTGGCGAAAGCCAAACACACTCTGGCTAGGCTTATAAATGCCCTAGGGCAGATAGCCTAGTATGAACCTATGAACCTATGAACCTATATACAAAAGCATATAATGTCCGGCTTGGCCCAGAATCCAAAACAAATTTTGTTGCAATAGTAGCATATTACTTTTAGCACTTGTACTATACCTGATTCTTTAAAAAAAAAAAGAACACAATAAAAGAGGCTACAGTATTCCTGAAATTGCTCAGGTGACTGCTAAATTATGGAGCTTTATACCAGATTCCAAAATGAATTTCTGGTGTATTGAACTATAGGACTTTTAAATTTTATATTGATACTGAAAAGCCAATGTAAAATGTCAAAATAATGTCATAGACCTTTCATATGAATGGCCTTTCTTGGTATCAATTGTGGTCCACCTGTATTCAGGCATTGGCACTCCAGGTTTTATATGAGTAAGAGCCCATATGCATGCAGTACCACTGCTAACACACAGATGGAACTGTTCTACTGTCAACAGTATATTAGGGAACGCTTTTTAAGGACTGTACACGTCAGGTTTTACTTCTCTGTAGTACACCATACATAGGTGATGCAGGAATATGTAATTATTTGCACTGTACTTCATTCATGTAACTATGCAGCATACCCTCACCTAACCCTTATTTTTGGATAAAATAATGAATACATGAGCATGTTTTAGCTGTCATGTAAAAATTATCATGTCCAGCATTCAGGTGGCACCATGAGGTCAGACATGTTCATATATTGTTTAGAATTTCTCTGTAAGCTCATGTAAAGTTGGACTATATAGGCTTATAGGTAAGTACTAGACTAGTTGTCCTAGTGAGCAGTTTTAAGCATAACCAATTTCCTTTGGTGAGAATCATACTCAGTACCTCTTGTTTGTGAAGCAAACACCTCAATGATTATGCCAACTCTCAATAGGTAAAAGGATTCCTTAATATAGAATGTTTATTGATTCTTTTGTCCTGGTATGGTATAACATTCCCACTAGGGATAGAAGATTCTGGCATAGCATCCATGTTCACCAAGCCAGATTCTGATCCAGTATAATGTTATACTGGGTGCAAGCCTGAAAACAAGGTTCAGGATAACATTGCGGTATGGTGGTGGCTGTCCGCAATACTACCTCAGCTCTTTCAGAATCTGATGAGTAACTTTCCAACATGTCTTTACCCATTCCAAAATGTTAATGTAAGCTTGTTTTTACAGCTCCTGAGTGGAGTGCTGATTTCTTTAAGTTAAT
This sequence comes from Protopterus annectens, assembly GCF_019279795.1. Taxonomy (NCBI): domain Eukaryota; kingdom Metazoa; phylum Chordata; order Ceratodontiformes; family Protopteridae; genus Protopterus; species Protopterus annectens. Next base: position 783,843,388 of record NC_056736.1, on the reverse strand, counting down.
TACTCTCAACAGATCCTCAAAGACTGTTATAGCATTACCTTGTATGGGGTCCACATAATCCTATCTTTTTTCAAGCAAGACAAACCACCTCCATTTTTTAGGTCATAGCCAGTCTTCATAAAATAAAGGGACAATGACCATTATGTTATTCACATGCAGACCATCTTTAGATTCATGAATACTGGTATGGCATAGTGCAACAAGTCTAATTTATTTGCCTGGCTTTTCAGATTGTCAAACTTCATATGATAAAGACCATATGATTGACGGTCTGGGAACAGAATGTGGGTCAGTGCAGGAAAACTATTTCTATTGAGATCATATATAGTGGGAATCAGGGAATTTGCCTTTTCCCCCATTGTAATGCAATCTTGGAATTCTTATAGATATAATGCAAAAACACAGTGTTTGCTGTTTTTATTTTTTTTTTTCAGTGTGTTTAGCATCAGTCATATGGTCAAATTATAGAATATATGATGTTCTGAAACTTTGGTAATAAATACTAGAGCCAATGCAAAATGTTTGATCTGACCAGTCTGTATAGACTTTATCACATAGTTATGTCTGCTTGTGCAATGCAATCATTCAAGAAAGACTTAGACAAGATAGCATCTTCATTGTGTAATAACTTAAACCTCCAATAGTGAAGATACAAGAGCTATATGCAAATGACATCTTAAAGACATACCACCGTTTCAGCTACATAGCTTCTAAATGCCTACGAATTTTACATTTTTATGGGCATTTTAGATTAATAAAAACAAACCACATTAGCTGTAAACATATCAGGTTTCCAATTGTTTGTAACTTCATCAGTGCAGCATAAGTGGATTGTTTGGTTATAGTTCAAAAACACAGGGCTTAAAACCCATTGGATACCTGTAAACATTAAACTGCCTGCAAAATATCCCAAATAACATCTAAGCAAGGGGGTAAAAAGGTTATACAGGCAAACCATTCAGACAAACTGCAAGAAAGAATTAGATAAGCTAGAATATTCACTGTGTAGTGCTTTAAACTTGCCACGGTGGTGCAGCAGTAGCGGTGTTGCCTCACAGCAAGAGGTTCTCCCGTTCGATTCTAGACTGGAGCGCCATCTGTGTGGAGTCTGCATGCCCTCCCTACAGTCGAGTGGCTTTTGAAAGGCATGCGTAGAATGGGCGTGCCTTCATTGGATGTTGGGTGTCGAGCTGGCACCTCGGCACCCGTAAAAAATCTACTGCCAATCATTAGCAGACCAGAGTTCCTCTGAGGCAACCCCTAACAGGGAAAAACCGAAAGAAGAACAACAAAGTGCTTTAAACTTGCTGTTATGGAATACCATGTAAAAAAATTGTCACAATTGATCTAAAACACATTTCATTTGATAGAAAAGTGTATATAGTTATAGAAAATGACTGCTGGGGTGTTTTTTGATCATAGAAACTATATGTAAATTAAAGTTGATAAGCGTCTGTGCCTTGTTAATGCCCACTATTATTTTGTGTCTCTGTTTCTAGATATTTGTGTTTGTATGCCTGCAGTAATTCCCTGTATGAGGAGATTTCACTTGTCTCTGTGGTTTTGCAATGGTGGAGTTAAAATATTTAATTGTGAGTGGTGTCAGGATGTGATTAAATGAAATGCATCTTAGATAAATCATTATGTATAATATATATGTATATGTATATATATATATATATATATATATATATATATATATATATATATATATATATATATATATATAAATTAGGCACTACTGTAACATAGCAGATAATAAAATGCAATGATGACTTAGCTGATAGAATTTTAGTGAGACATAAGTTTTACTGAGCAATAACAGTTTGAGACATAAGATGTGTTAATTACTAGTATGTAGTTGTAAGGATATTGCTAGTGAGAAATAAATGGAATAAGATGTAACACTGATTCCATTACTTACTCAAACTTCTCAAAATGAATTTTATTGTGCTCCCCTAATTACCACTCCCAAGTGCTTAGATCCTGGCAACTGAAACCTGTTTAAAATTCCTGAGTAGACTGAAGACAAACAGCTCATTCTGCCCTCAGCAACAGCAAACACATCTCTGACAACTTTCTGCTCAAGGCACTCCGACCTCTGAACTGATTATCTGTGACTTGACAGGATTTGTCTGCTTAAAAAGGCATTGCATTTGCGCATTAGAATCTCTCCTCAGAATTTTTTCAAGCACGGTACATTTTTAGAATTTTTATTAGTAACAGTCTGCATCATGAAGCATCTAACAAACGATCCATGACTAGAACTGTTCAACACCTTTACTATAGTAAGGCAGAGGTCAGATTCACTATGCTACAACAATGTAAGTTATGAACTTAGGGAATCCTGTTGGGGCAGATTATTGCTTTTCATTAAGAAAAGTTTAGTATCTTAACAAAATTATTTCTGGTCATTACTTTTGTTGCACAAATGATTTGTCAGGGATGCTTATTTTTTTTTTTTAGATAAAAATCCCATTTGTGCAAAGTCCATTAAATATTATTCATTGTTTAAAAGAACTATGCAAAGTGGGTAATTAAGCAACAATGTTATGTGTGGTGCCACTCACAGCTAATAGCAGTTTACTTTTAAGAGTATTGATTTTATTATATAGATTGCATTAACCTGTCAGATATTTACACTGCACAAACAGGGCATGTTTTCTCCAATGATTGATTTTGTTGTGTTAATGTTTTGTAATAAGCTAGATATTCTGTACTTCTGCTTATGTAAGATGAACACTGACATACCTGATAAAAAGGCTGAGTTGGCTCATGTCACTGATGAGCAAATCATAATAACACAATGATTATAGTTTTATTGTAAAATCTGAACTCATGCTCCAAATTAAGCAATAAATACATCAGTAATTTATTGCTTGTAGCAGATTGGCTATTAAAAATATTACTTTTAAGGAAGTACTAATATATTTGAAATATCCCATAGTTGTATGATAACTGTACCATCTGATATGGAGAGGTACTGCTCTCTAATTTTCCACTCCAGGTACCATATGTAATCATGCCAGAATCATGGACTTGAATACTCAAAACGGGGAGCAATCACTCAGGATGCATCATAAATCTCTCGTCCAAAATAACTACATGTTGCCTGCGATATTGCTGGAATCTTCTTCTTCTTTACTATGTAAGGTGTGCCGAATGTAACATAAATATTTGATGAATTAAACTACAAAGTCTAAAGCACAATGTAACTAAAACCTAAAAATATGCAAATACATTTTACAAAAAAAAAAAAACATAGCCAACTTTAAAATAAAGCAAAGCAAAGCAAGAATTTAAAATGTGTGCTTTTGTGTAGGGGCGGGTAATTGGCATATGTGTGTGTGTGTGTGTGTGTGTGTGTGTGTGTGTGTGTGTGTGTGTGTGTGTGTGTGTGTGTGTGTGTGTGTGTGTGTGTGTGTGTGTGCACATGTGAGCATACATAACTGGACCCTTACCGGTCTGTGTATGTACAACTCTAAAAAAAGGAGTGAAAGAGAGACATACAGTAACAATTAGTTGCATGTTGTCAGTATATTCGCTGCAGTAGGATATGAACAACAGAAAGTCAAAATTAAGAATAAAAAGCTATATTTTTTGTATGACTTTAACAATGATGATAATGACCAACATGTTCCATGTGCAAAGAACTGAGTGATATTAAACTTATAGGTGGGAACCATTTGACTAAAACATTTTGTGAGCTATTTCTCCTCAGAAACATTAGTCAGTTCTAAGGATTCGATAAAGGGCCTAGCATGAACTGCATGCCTTTCACTAGAAAGGTTCTACTCCCATAACAAACTATTTTGTGATCCAGAGGCATGTAAGCCACAGTGAGGATGCATCTCATTATTGGCTAATTTGCATGTCTATGAATCACATTTGCTGTCATAACATACAGATTATTGCTGATCTACACATTGTTGTAGTCAACTGCTGCAGCCTGCATGATGTAGAAATAGGAATTCCCCTTTCAAACTCACACACGCACATACACACACACACACACACACACACACACACACACACACACACACGCACATACACACACACCACAGTCTCCATAACTCTCTCTAATTTGTCTGCTCTTCCCTATCTAGATCCCTTTAGCCCCAAGATCTCCATCTTAGTTGAAGCACCATTATGACACAAGTGTGATATGCCTGGTGTCTAGTGTTTCCCCCAATGCCCAACTCACTGTATTAATGCTGGTGCTGTTAATACACAGGGGTATTATACCTGTTGTTAGTGCTCCTCCCAATCTCCATACTGATTTTTGTACTGTTAAGACACAGGGATATTATTCCTGGTTGTTTAATACACCAGCTCATTATTGGCTAATTTGCATGTCTATGAATCACATTTGCTGTCATAACATACAGATTATTGCTGATCTACACATTGTTGTAGTCAACTGCTGCAGCCTGCATGATGTAGAAATAGTAATTCCCCTTTCAAACTCACACACACACACACACACACACACACACACACACACACACACACACACACACACACACACACACACACACACACACACGCACATACACACACACCACAGTCTCCATAACTCTCTCTAATTTGTCTGCTCTTCCCTATCTAGATCCCTTTAGCCCCAAGATCTCCATCTTAGTTGAAGCACCATTATGACACAAGTGTGATATGCCTGGTGGCTAGTGTTTCCCCCAATGCCCAACTCACTGTATTAATGCTGGTGCTGTTAATACACAGGGGTATTATACCTGTTGTTAGTGCTCCTCCCAATCTCCATACTGATTTTTGTGCTGTTAAGACACAGGGATATTATTCCTGGTTGTTTAATACACCAGTGCCTTGGCTAACAAGCCTTTCACTGAGTTAACATCACAGTAGCACAGGCTACATTTAAATAACAAATATCACATCATTAATCAATTAAATAAAGTCAACAGTAGAGCTGGGGAATCTGCCAATGAAACTAGGGATTTTCCTCCTCTTCCACAGCCCCAACAGTCCAATTATATGCAGGAGAACTTTCGGAGTTATAACAGACCAGGAACCAACAATAATAATCGAAAATGAGGACATTTTCAGAACAATAAGGAGGGACAGTACTTTAACAGTAAGAAAAGAAGACATTGACTATACTAATGTTTGTAATGTAATAAAATCAACCAGTGATACTAGTGGTGATAACTTGATTGTAAACTTTACAGATAACCCTTTGTCTTGTACAGAATTATCAGTATTACAGTGTGGGTTAAAATTTATTCCCACACCTTTGGCATGATTATATGTCTGTAAATTTTTATTGTTTAAGCTGTCTAGGAAATTACATTTATTAGATTATTTAGAAAATAGTATAATTTTGTCTGAGGATGCCCCCTCCTTTGACACAGATGGAAATGATAGGGAATGTGATTTTTTTCTCATGTGATTCATCACTGGATTCATATGATAGCATTAATGCCTACTGCCCTTTAGATACTTCTAAGGTACCATATAATAGTAATTTCATTCCCCCTTTTGTTAACAATGCCATTCAAGAGTTTTCATCTATGGTAAATTATGCTCTTGAGGTTAGTCTGAACACTTTTAAAATAAGAAAAGGCTAAAATATGTTATAATTTGACCAAGAGTGAATGGAATGCACTGTGATGTCTTTGTACTAGGAGGGATATTATTATTAAGCCTTCAGACAAAGGTCAAAAAATAGTTGTGTTGCACTATATGCAATATTTCAATATGTGTATGGATCATCTTTCTGACAGTAATGTATATTGTGTGCATAGTGAACATGAATACTATGCAGCTATAGACAGCTTTAAAGATTTGTTACATAAGGGTTACCAACTTAGCTATTTTTCCAAGCAAGATGTGGAGGCTAAATTTTAAGTGGAAGACAAATTTTGCAAAATTTTACTGCTTACCAAAAAATCCATAAGAAGGTTTTTCCCCCTCCTGGAAGGCCAATTGTGGCAACTGAGAATTATTTTCTACAAAACATGGGTCTATGTCTTCATACTTATTTGCTTGGGTATGTTATTAGTTTAGACTCTTATATAATAGTCTCTTTTCATTTTCTAAAAAAAGATTGAGTCCATCACTTGTCAAGAAGGCTTTTTCTGGCTGGCTCTTGATGTCAAGAGCCTTTATTCCGAGCATTACATATCAGGTGGGACTTAAAGCTCTTAGGTTTTGCCTAAGTACTAGCCTGATTAGCACTTTTGTTATAGAATTGTTATATTTTAGTTTAACCCATAACTTTTTTTGACTATAACAACTGCATCTATCAACAGATGCAAGGTGCAGCAATGGGTGCATCTTTGACACCCAAGTATGCTAATTTGGGTTTATTTGAGTTAGAGTTTCTTTATAAGTTAGAGTTTTTTTAATAAGTATGTTGTTCTTTATAATAGATTTATTGATAATTTATTTATTTTTTATGTAAGGGCAGTGCATGGCTATTGGATTCTTTTGTAGTTTCTCTTCAGGAAAACCATTTTGGTCTACAATTTGATGGTGTAAAAAAAGGCATTTCTGTTGTTTTTTTAGATTTGGAATTAAATATTGTAAAAAAAACAAATGTAACCCCAAATCCAGGAGCCAGCAGAGCAATGCTAATCACAGTGTTGTAATCCAAGGCACAATCCAGTATACAGTCACTAAGAAGTTATAGAGACCGGCTGAACACCAGAAACACTTTATTCAGCTATAACAGCAAGTGATTTTATTTCTGTATCATACCACCTCCCTAGAGTCATCTTTATTCATACTGTAATAATTAAGGAACTTGCACAATATTCTATGAATCCTTTTCCTTGTTCATCTGAATTTTCACATCTCCATTAGATGATGTTTCATTTTTTTATAATTATTTATAAACTGTTTAAATTTTTTAATTTTTATAAAGTAGTGAAAATACAAACTGACATAATTTAACATTGTGCAAATGTGTACATATAATTGATGCAGGTATTTATAAAAGCTTCACATTTAACTTTGTATAGTAAACATATACAAACAATATGAAAAACATCTTTGCAGGGCTGGAAAAAATGATCTTGTCGCAGCAACTTTCCTTTTTTTCAAAAAAAAAAAAAAAAATATATATATATATATATATATATATATATATATATATATATATATATATATATATGTGCAAGGAGTGACATTCAATGTACAGCAACCTTCTCCCATCACATCACCACAGACAAATCTGGTACCATATCCTAGCCACCTATAGATCACTGTCTATGACCCAAGAAGCTCATAACGCATAGTTGGACTTACCGGAGATACCATCCAACCTAACACGCTACTCATGGGAAACTTTAATTACCCTTTTGGGAATCCTACACAGTCTCAAATCTACAGGCACAAAGATTCATGGACTTCGTAAATATAAATTACCTTGACCAAAAAGTGAATATGCCTACTAGAGGTGCCAACATACTGGACATCATGCTCATAAATATGGGAGAATGATGCATCCACCCCACCAATGTCCCATTCTGCCTGGTAAGTTCCAGCCATAAAGGTGTCTTCTTTGAAATGAAAATCAACTCCATATTCCCATTAAAACCAGTAACAGTTAAGAACTATTCCAAGACAAATTACCTATTAATTGATGTTTTTTAAAAATTCAATGCCCCCCCGCCCAGATCCTGAGAACACAGCAGATTATGCTGAATTGCTGTCAGAACCTCTGTACAGCCATGTCAGTGGCTATACAGAGACTGCTCTGCCTAGTTGAAGTAAGCCCAGAACTAGCCTCAGATATAAACTGCCCAGGTGGCATCCCAAATTAAACAGGACATACAATAAAAGGAAAATAATATTGCAAAAATCAGGAAGGGTAATTCCCATAAAGACAAAATATCTCTCATCGAAGGGAATAGGCAACTAAGAAGTCTACTTAGGTCAAGCAAAGCCAGCTTTGAGGTTAAGATATCCTCCCAGGTAAAAGATAGCTATAATGCCTTTTATGTCTATGTCAGAAAACTCAAGGGTGTCACTTGGCAATGTGCTGAACTGGTGGTTATTGGTGTCACATTCACCGAGCCTGGTGATATAGAGAGCCTGTTAGCAGACAAATTCAGTTCCAGCTCTACCCTGCTCTCACCTCCAACCATCCCCCCAATAATACCCTCAAACATAACCCCTGCACTCATAAAGCCAAGAACACAGCCTCAATGGGGCCTGATAACATCCCAGGATGCCTCCTGAATAGTCCAAAATAAGACTTATCAGAACTCCCAGAGTTATTACTTATTATTTAACTATAGTCTTAAAACAGGCTTTTTGTTACATGAATGAAGGACTGCAATGGTCATCACCCTTTGTAAGGAAGGACTTTCAACAGATCCTGGAAACTATACACTCATTAGTCAGAATAGTCTTATTTGCAAAGCCATGGAAAGAATTATCATGGCAATTATCAATAAGGACATATGAGACCTTCAGACAGTGGATCCATCCTAGTTTGGCTTTGTCAGAGGAAGAGCATGCTTACTGAATCTGGTGGACTTCTTGCAAAAGGTCACTAAGGCAAGGGATAAGGGGAAAACTGTGCATACTGCCTACCTAGATCTGGCTGAGGCATTTTATGCACTAGCCCACTCGAACATTGTCAACAGACTTAAAGAACTGAGTACAAACCCCTTTATAACATGCTGGATAGCTAACTGTCTCACTGACAGGACTCAGGAGATTAGAACTGATGAGTCCACCTCCAAAAAGGGGCCTATCACCAGTGGAGTCCCACAGGGCTCTGTGCTAGGCCCACTCCTCTTTGGCATATATTTCTTGGATGTTAAAATCAATGTGAAAGGCCTCTACGTAACCAAGTTTGCAGATGACTGCAAACTGGGAGCAGTCATTGAATGCCCCCAAGATGAGAACATCCTTCAGAAAGGTATAATCCAGACAAAAACACTTGGTGCCAAATCCATAGCTTAAAACCCAATACCAAGAAATTCAGTATAGCACCTTTTGGTAAATTTGTCACCCTGGGTAACTACATCATCAATCAATCACCCTTAAATGTTGATTCAGTTGTCAGGAATCTGGAAATTTATGTAGATACTAACATAGCCTTAGAACAACATGTGTCCTAGGTAGTAAGAAAATCCTTCTATGTTGTTCATCTTTTAAGCAAGAGCATGGCATCTAGTTCCAGGGAGGTCACCACACCACTGTAGTCAGCCCTCATCAGGCCCATCATAGACTATAATCCCCCCTTCAGTGTGTACTTGACCAGACACATGCAGCATCTGGAACGTCTATGTTGGTTCCTTACAAAAATAATAAAAGGAGTAAACACAATGTCCTAACCTGATCACCTCAAAGCTCTGTCTCTTTACTAAGTATCATACAGACTTCTGAGAGGTGATCTTTGCCGGCCATACAAGGCATCCCTGGACCCTGGTTTAATGAATCTTTTGGACAGCCACAAAACAAACAGCATCAGCACTACTAGATTAAAAGATTTAAATTATGCTTGCAACATAAATAGGACATGTTATAGAGACATGTTTCTCAGAGAATTCCCATCCATGTGAAGCAGACTTCCTCCTTATCTCAATTTAAGTACAACTTGGACCAATGAATGAGTAAACAGAAATTCACCTCTGGTCTCAGCCCTCTGTCTCTGATGGACAGATGTAGTCAGTAAATCACCCTCTATAACTCAAATATAAATCAAATTTGTGGGTCACGTTTGGT
>NC_056736.1:783781174-783831174 GCF_019279795.1 Protopterus annectens | reverse complement strand
TGTTAAGTGATAATATTCTTTGTGGACAATTTGTGCAGCAGCTTTACCTTGTAATTCATTATTTGAAAACAAAATTTCTAACATTCTTAGCATACATTTAGAAAAGTATAAATCATTTGGTTTAGAAATAGTAATATGAGATATTTCCCTTAATAAAGTAAGTTGTTTGAAGTTTTAAGGATTACTTCTACGTTTAGTAAAGTGGCAATTTACTAGTAGAAGGTAGTTTGAGAGAATTTGAATCAGAAGATTATGATCTGGAAAAAGTTTACAATTATTTATTTATTTATTGCAGCGAGTAATAGATTGGATCCATTAGGTGAGTGGGTATTTTGCCAAAGTAGTAAAAGTTGGTGAGTAATATGATAAATCCATTTTTTTCAGACATTTTTTATGGATACACTGTAATTTTCTAGGTTTTTACTTAACATATCATTATAAACCATTATTGGAAAGATGGATGGAAAGTCAGAATATGATGTAATATATAACATTTGCTGTTGAATCTAAATTATCATGGGAAAATTACACAAGTAGAATCTTTTTCTTTCTTTACAGCCTGCTGATAGAAGAATTTCTTCTTTAGTCCAAAATGGGAGGCCAGAAAGGATGAAATTAGCTCTGCAATATTATAATATGAAGGATTTCATTTGAAAATAGAGCATAAAAAATTGCCAGTTAAGAAATTACTGAGATATAAGATGTAACAGGAGAGGAATTGTTATTACAGAAAGTATGTATCTGTTGGGCATGTACTGGTAAAATGAAATATACTTTAGGAATTATTCTCTCTGTTTTGAGGATGGCTTACTTTTATTAAAAGAAAATCACTGCGAAATTGAATATGAATAGATCAGCTGATTTTTTACATTTTTGTTTTATTGTCAGGGCTAAAGAAACAGTAATTATTGTAAAAAAAGACATTAATTTGGATGCACATATTTTGGAAAATACAGGAACCCAGATATTTTTATGTAACATATAATACTGAATGTAAAGTTTCTGATGATCTGTTGAAGTTTACAGAAGTTTAATGCTAGAAATTCCCTTTCTTAGAATTCTTTAGAAATATATATGTTTTACCTTTAAAACAAAATAAATATGCCCTACTCAGTTTGATAACACTGCTGGGTATTTTATATCTAACTAATTTACCACCAGCTCAGACAGATGGGACCACAGTTTAACATTTCATCTAAAGGACCTACTTTTGATTCCTACTTGTTGTGTTAGGTGATTATGAATTAAAATCCACTCACCATTAAAAATAATATTTTTTATTAGAATGCCATTAGTCTCCTACTAAGTCTGACTTCAAACTGACACAAACACACACACACACACACACACACACACACACACACGCATGCACACAGACACACACACACACACACACACACACACACACACACACACACACACACACACACACACACACAGCTATCCACATGCAAAGAAGCAACATTAAAAGCACAGATAATCCTACTTTAGCATGTTATTTTATTTTATTAATACTGTTAAGGTTATATACACTACTGCTTTGTCTTCTGAAAATATTATCACCACAAATGCACTGTTTAAAGCTATTTAGCACATTTACATTGCATTCCTACTTCCAAATTCAATTCATACTAGAATGAATTCTTAAACAAGTGTATTAATGTGTAACTGTTGTCCAAATAAGGACTCATATCAGACACTGACCAGTTAATGCAAAGCACATACAGTGGTGCCGCTAGATTTAGTGTTCTAAGTACACACTTTTGTTCATAGAGGGCTCCCCTTTTACAATAATATACCTTTTTTCTGAATTCTGGATTACCTCAGGGGCTCCTTATTTTATAAGTCTATGCCCTTAAAGAAAAATAATTCTGCCATTGGTTGAATTAGGCTCCCATATTCTTTATCTGATACTTATGAAAGTAAAGTACAACAGCATGCCTACACAGAAGTTACAATGTGTGGCACACACTTTATGAAGAAATGTTACATTTGACTTTGAAACTTTTTTTACTTTTTAAACAGGATTCTGTTCATTCATATCTACTTTGCAAAACTGGCACAATGCTAAGAACAAAACTATTTTCTAAAGCCACACCACCTGTCAGGTAATAGTTTAACAGACTTTCTGCATTCTCATCTAGATATAAGTATACAACACTATTATTATTTTTGTATTAGATTTATAATTACAATAATTCCTTTATTATTGACTTCAGTCAAGTATGATGGCTCTGAACACACTGAATTTTGAAACGATAAACACTGTCAGGAATGCTAATTTTCATTCAAATTGCCTAATTCTATATTCCTGTCAAAATGGTATTTAAAATTAATTCATTATTCAGATACATATAGCATATAATATTTCATTCATGTATAAAACAGATTTTTTTTATTCTTGTGCTCCTAAATTGCATACATATAATGTTTGCAAAATTACCTTACAAGTGATTCTATGCTCTTCTGTAAAAATATACGTCTCCTGTAAGAAAAAAGGCTGTGTGAGGATAAGCAACGTTACTGTAAAGGACGTATGACAGAATGGGCAAGCATATCCTATAACATCTTCTATGAAACTTTAGAGGCTTTTTTCACCTATAAATTTCATTAATCCTAATTAAAATGTAATCGTTAGCATATTCTCCCACTTTAAATTTATGTATATGAAACAAAAATTACTCCGAACCCTCTTCAAAGTGTTAAAATGGCACACAAATATGCGTGACACCCAGCAACCTCAGAATTTCTCCTGACATGGTAGTTGCACCAAAATAAAAGGGAGAAAGAAGAATATTTTTTTTTCCAAACATCTCTGTATTTATTACCACAAAGAGTAGTCGTAGACCATCTGCTGAACATTATTTACATAGTATCACTGCAATCATACAATGGTCTGAATAGCACTTCACCGTTTTTTTTTGTTTGGCTGATAAGTTGAAAAAATCAACAATAATTACTTCTGAAACTGCCCCTTTCCTAATTGCAGCAGAGATAATTTTGTTCTCTCAGGTTTAATACCTCACATTTCAGAGAGTGTTGAATACTGGGCTTCACAAGAGTGGTGGATATGGTTTCATGTTTATTAGAAAAGAGCCAAAAAACACGGTATAACAATGAAGAAAAACCCGTTCAGTGAACCTGCACAAACCCACATGAAAATGCACCAGTACAAAAAGTACAGACAATCACTAAAACAACCATTTCATCTGGGTGACTGGGGGGGACAAGCCTCTTGCACATTGTCTATAACTGAAGAGAAAAGCAAAAATGTGCCATATAAAACACTTTAGGTCAGATTCTGTAAAGTTTGCAGAAGATATTTGTGGACAGCACAGCATGCTGAATAATGACTTCAGCCACTAGCTGCAAACGGAATTTCAGAAAATATGCTGAAAACACTCTGAGTGCTTATTTATTCAGCAAAGAATAATTAAAGGTTCTGTGCATGCCCCTCAGATTCCAAAACACATCAGGACTACCTAATGCAACTTAAATGTGACAAACTGTTTCCAAAATCCTTGGCATATGCTATACGTCCCACATGGAATGGAAGATACTGCTACGGATTCTGCCATTTTCCATAGGAATACTGAAATAAATAAAAGACAAATGCAACAGAAACAGAACCAAGATGCTATCCTCCAAAAAAAGGAAGCCAATCTGGTGGTCCCCTGCCATAAACAAACTGTAGAACAGAAGGAAGAAACTGTTGCAAAAGAGAGTAAAATCCCATGAGTGGAGGAGCTCCCTGGTCAGTCTCAGTAAGAAGCTGAGATCTGTTATAGGATCCTGCAAAGCTAGCTAAGAAAAGAAAATTGCCACTAATTCTAAGGACAACCACAAAGCATTCTATAGCTATGTCAAGAATCTTGATGGCAACACACAGATCTGCTCTGAGTTACAGCACAACGGCATGAAAATTACAGAACCAACTGATATTGCCAACATCCCGGTGGATAGGTTCAGTGCTAACCCCCCCCCCCACACCCCTTAAAGGGCCCATATCTATACAGGAAGAATGCAGAGTCCCTGTAATCACAACTACGCAGGTAAAAGCTGCATTCTCTAAAGCCAAGAACACAGCATCCATGGGACCGGCCAACATCCCAGGCTGCGTTTTACACGAACTTCAGAACGAACTGTCTCCTCACTTAAGCACAATGTTCAATAATAGCCTCACATCAGGCTTTCTGCCCACTAAATGGTGCACTGCAACAGTTATCCCACTCCACAAAGGGCAAAGGGGGAGCCACCACTGATCCCGAGAACTATCAACCCATTAGCCTGACAAACCTAGTCTGCAAGCCATGGAACATATCATCATGAAACTCATAAAAAAAGACATTTGTAACCTCCAAACTCTGGATCTCACCCAGTTCGGGTTTGTAAAAGGCAGATCATGCCTCCTGAACCTGATCGACTTCTTTGAGGCAGTCACCAAAGCCGTAGATAAGGGTAAGGTGGTTCACACAGCCTATCTTGACCTCGCCAAGTCTTTCAACATCATCCCCCATTCTGGAATTATAGCTAAACACACTAAACTAGGTATAAATTCCTACATCACAAGATGGGTTGCCAACTGGCTCACCGACAGAATCCACACTGTAAAAGTTGCAGACTCCAAATCTGACCTCAAAGCAGTGACAAGTGGAGTACCACAGGGTTCCATCCCGGGACCTCTCCTGTTTGGTATCTACTTCTCTGAAATACAGGTTAACACAAAAGGCCTCTGGCTAATGAAGTTCCCAGATGACTGCAAACTAGGAGCCATAGTCAAGTCCCCAAATGATGTGGACATCCTACAGAAGGGCCTTGCTGAGACAGATGCCTGGTGTCAGAGCCATGGCCTCAAGCTCAATTCCAAAAAGTGCAGTGTCATCCCATTTGGTAAAAACTCTGTACCCATGAACTACCACATAGGCAGCAATCTACTTAACACCAAATGTGTGATAAGAGACCTTGGGACCCAGGTGGACAGTAGTCTCTCCTTTGATAGTCACATCACCACAGTAGTCAGGACGTCCTTCTACATGGCATACCTCATCATAAAAGGGATCTCATCCAGGAAAAAAGAGGTCATTGTTCCCCTCTACTCAACACTCATTAGACCCATTATAGAGTACAATGACCCTTTTGGAATGTACCTCACAAGACATCTGCAGCAGCTGGAAAGGCCACAGAAGTACCTCACAAAGAGGATTATTGGCCTCAAACAAATGCCTTACACTGACCGCCTCAAAAAACTCCAGCTTTACTCCGTAGCATATCACCTACTCCGAGGTGATCTCTGTCTAACATATAAAGCTATGTCAAACCCAGAGCTGTTGGACATGCTACACCTAAAGAAATCCCAATCCCACTGAGCTACATGGTCTAGGGACCTAAATCTTGTCACCACAATAAACAGGACATGCTGGAGGGATAGATTCCTGTCCCAGAGACTTCCCGTATTCTGGAACAGGCTACCCATCTATGTCAAGCAAAGTTCTTCATTAGCACTCTTCAAGAAAAATCTTGATAAGTGGATGGGAAATAGGAAATACACCCCGGGGATCACATCTGTGTCACTGCTCGACAGTGGCACAGGAAAATAACTTTCTTGGGTGGCGTAAGCCAGGGAACCTTGTTGGCTAGGCTTACATAGGCCCTTGGGCCAATAGCCTAATACCTACCTATGAACCTATGAACCTGCAGTTAATGAATTGCAACAGGCTGCAGTGATACAAGCCATAACTGAGGCTGTGGCTGTGCACTTTAGAAGGCAGCCAGCTAGTATCAGAGCAACTCTGTAATTAAACCAGTTGTTAGACCAACAAATAATCCACAGATACCAATTAGACAGGCAACTGGTGCAAGCTACCTACAGCATGTGTTCTCCACACATGTCTGTGTGTACACTGCATGGAAAACCCATCCCCCTTGAAATCAAAGTGTGTCTCACCCTGGGTGTACTTGCATCTGGGACATTCCAGAGACACATGGGGGATGCTGTGGGAGTGTATCAAACAGCTGCCAGTCGTACCCTGGCAAAATTCCTGGCAGCAATATGCAGCAGTGTGGATGACTGCATCCGTTTTCTATCCATCCCCATGGAACAGAGAAGTGTAATGCACCAGTTTTACAGCACTGAAAACTTCCCCATTCACATGGTGTAATAGATTGCACACACATACCTATCAAGACTCCAATACATCCTGAAGCAGATCAATGCATAAACAGAAAAGGCTGGCCATCCCTGAGCTACTACTCTGCACGTGCAGTGGATGGCAGTATAGCAAACATTATGGCAACACACCCTGGAAGTGTCCATGATGGTGACATATGGAGGGAATGTGGACTGAGGGCTGCATTCCAACAAGGTGAAATACCTGAGGGACTACTACTGGGTAAGTACTGGAACATAGCTAGGATGTAAGCTAAGAATATCCCCCAAACAATATCAATGCTGACAAAATGGGTGTTTACTCCCCACAACAGGGTGACTGTGGCTATCCACTTGAGAAATGGCTAATGACCCCATACGATGATACATCCAACACTGCAGAGAATGCCTACAATAGAGAACACACAACAACCAGAAACACCATAGACCATGTGTTTGGTGTACTGAAATCTAGGTACAGGTGTCCAGACACATCATGGGGTGTATTGCAATAAACACCTGAGAAGGCAGCACAGATGATAATGGTATGTGCCATGCTGAGCACCATGCTAACTAGAGCACATGGTAGTCTTCAAGCTGCAGTTGTAGTCGAACTATCATAAGAATCACAGATATCTGAAGATGACATCCCCCATGTATCAGATGAAGAGCAGAAGGACATAGAGGGCAGAAGGCACAGGTACAGGCAACGTAGGGTGTGACCACAAGTACAGGCCCACAGTCATGACAACCCCGCACATACATGAGTATACAGATTAAACACTGATGTTCAGGTGTTGCCCCAACACAGCAGCATAGATAACATCTAATGGTAATTACATAGAAGAAGCACACTCAGAGCATCAGAAATTACACCATAATCATAACATATATCATTATGAATCTATACAAACCTGTCACAACAACTGACACAGGTGTGCATGCAGTCTCAGATTGTTATATAAGTGTATGGCACACAATAAAGGACACACATCAGTGCAAGACATTCCTATATCTCCACTATAATAAGTTGCAAATAGGTCAACAATGTAAGACATAATGCCCAGATTTTAATATCACAAGCAAAATGTATCATGTAAAGTATGGTTAAAGTAATGTAAAAAATGGAGTCAGCTATGTTTATTAAAACTGTTGAATTTACTTGGCATCAGACATGTCAACAAACACAGACAGATGACATTGGCAGTGTTCTGCACAGCAGTCATCTTCACCATAGGGTAAGAGTGAAACTACGAGGTAGAGTGGATCAACTGTCTGTTTTACTCTAACACAGTCTTTGGCACACACTGAAAGCTCACACCATGTCCGTCTCTGCCTCTACCACATATGGAAACACTTGGCTCAGGTTGCTCCACAGAGGAGAGTGAGGGGGTAATAACACCATGTAGAGGTGAAGGAGCATGATTGACTGCCTGGTCGTGACTGCCGGGCCCACAGCAGGTGGAGCAGCATCGGAAGTGTGTGTGTTTTGGAGCATAGACACTTATGCCTGATAGGCTAGAAAGGTTTCGTTATTTTGAGAGGGAGCATGCCTCTCCTATGTACAATTGGCTAGCAAAGAACCCTGCTTATACTATGGCACTGCTGTAGTACAGTAGTGGTCAGGGATTCTACTTGCCATGCCATATATAACATTCTTTAATTCTAAGCAGCCAGTGATGCCATTACCTTATTGTCTCTGCTGTCAAGTCCTTCATGCAGCACATCCAGCTGGTGTGCAACACAGTTTATGGCACAGGGAAGTGCACTGATGTAAGAACCATGACTTAGCTAGAAACATTCATTTGCCTGTTAGAATAGGCAGACACTCTCTGACACCTGCCTATGCACGCCATCTGCACACCTATGTCTACTGCAATGGCCATTATCAATGTGTTGTGGGAACTGTCTGCATCAGCAACAATCTCAATGTGGGTCTGTTGCTCACAGGCCTCATCCCATCCAGAATTCAATGTCTCCTCATTGTCAGAATGGCTGAAGAAGTTTCTCTACACATGTAAGGTTACAGCCTCATCCACATGACTATCACCATCTTGGCTGGCCTGAATTACCATGTCATTTTCCTGTGTGCCAAGCACCATGCTACCACACTGAGAAACATCAGATCCCATATCAGGATCAATGGATAGGTTAATGGTGGATGAAGAGAGTGGATGTGCTAAAAGAAGAGACAAATGACACAGGTGAAGTAAACATACTTGTATCACATGCTGGATATCATTATTGACATATGCCACATATATATCACTACAATGTTACATATAATAACAACTTTCCGGTAGGTCTTGTCCAGGTATGGCCCAGGGAACCTATATAACATGGAGTTGAGAATGATGTTACATATGCAACATACATAACATGTATGAGGAATACAAACATAACACACACCTGACATGTCCTTGTGCAAATCCTGCACCAGATGCAAGGGTTAAAATGCAACTATTATGGGAAAACAAAGGTATAAACACATTATTAGTAAACACATACTTGCCATCAAGTACCATTCTAACTAGGAAAAACATACAGCAGGTAGTACATAAACACACCAATTGGTTGTGGCTGAGATGCTGATGGTGGCTGTCCTATGCAGGGGTAGAAGGACACAGTATTAATACAGGACAACAAAAGGAATATCAGCAATGACAGGTATTAAACAGAGGTAATAGTATACCAGTGACACCCTCCCAATGTGGTGAGTTTGTCTGTCATGATTCAAATCCTGCAGTAGGAAAATATACAGAAAAGCCAAAACTGTCATGTATGCAGGCAGTGGAATAATAACATGATGATATATACAACACAGTAACAGGGTCTGCTGATACTCACATGGTGGTCTTTTCAGGCTTGTTGGCTGTTGGTGAAGCACCCTCCAAGAGGAAAAAACGCTGAGAGAAGAAGGGAGCCACTTTTGAGATTTTAAGTATTTTTTCTCTGTTTATTTGCTAAGTTTTTCTGCATAGCTGCCTAGCTTGAGCATTTTCTGGCTTGTTAAACTTGATTTCTGTATTAGTAGCTGTATTTAGAGCACAGCCAAAAGCTGTTTGCTGAATTTCCTGTTTGCACTTAATTTTAAATCGTTTTTTCTTAAAACTTGCATATTTTCTGTCCTTGACCTAGCACTCTTGTGTGGGGTCATTTACTGCACTGTTATAACTTGATATTACTTGTGAACCTCTGCTATCTCTGTAAAAACAGAAACAGGAAAAAAATCTTGCTTGTTTCCGACTTTTCTGAGAGTTAAAAGTTCAGTTACAGGCTTGCTGTTCCTGAACTGTTTGAAAGTTTCTGTGAGGCCATTTTTGCTTGGGCTGAAGGAGGGTCTCCCTGTTGATCAGTGGCAGTGAATAACATTGAGCAGCTTCCCTGCCCCCCATAGAGGTGGTTACTGACTTGAAACTGTAGTTTTATTGGCCACTAGGGGTCATTTCCAAAACTCCTTCATCTTCCTCTCTTAAAACCTAGTTGCCTCGTGGTTTGGGCATCTTTTCAGGCTTGTTGGCTGTTGGTGAAGCACCCTCCAAGAGGAAAAAACGCTGAGAGAAGAAGGAGCCACTTTTGAGATTAAGTATTTTTTCTCTGTTTATTTGCTAAGTTTTTCTGCATAGCTGCCTAGTTTGAGCATTTTCTGGCTTGTTAAACTTGATTTCTGTATTAGTAGCTGTATTTAGAGCACAACCAAAAGCTGTTTGCTGAATTTCCTGTTTGCACTTAATTTTAAATCGTTTTTTCTTAAAACTTGCATATTTTCTGTCCTTGACCTAGCACTCTTGTGTGGGGTCATTTACTGCACTGTTATAACTTGATATTACTTGTGAACCTCTGCTATCTCTGTATAAAAACAAAAACAAAAAAAATCTTGCTATTTTCCCACTTTTCTGAGAGTTAAAAAGTTCAGTTACAGGCTTGCTGTTCCTGAACTGTTTGAAAGTTTCTGTGAGGCCATTTTTGCTTGGGCTGAAGGAGGGTCTCTCTGTTGATCAGTGGCCGTGAATAACATTGAGCAGCTTCCCTGCCCCCTTAGAGGTGGTTACTGACTTGAAACTGTAGTTTTATTGGCCACTAGGGGTCATTTCCAAAACTCCTTCATCTTCCTCTCTTAAAACCTAGTTGCCTCGTGGTTTGGGCGTCTTTTCAGGCTTGTTGGCTGTTGGTGAAGCACCCTCCAAGAGGAAAAAACGCTGAGAGAAGAAGGGAGCCACTTTTGAGATTTTAAGTATTTTTTCTCTGTTTATTTGCTAAATTTTTCTGCATAGCTACCTAGCTTGAGCATTTTCTGGCTTGTTAAACTTGATTTCTGTATTAGTAGCTGTATTTAGAGCACAACCAAAAGCTGTTTGCTGAATTTCCTGTTTGCACTTAATTTTAAATCGTTTTTTTCTTAAAACTTGCATATTTTCTGTCCTTGACC
Organism: Protopterus annectens; assembly: GCF_019279795.1. Taxonomy (NCBI): domain Eukaryota; kingdom Metazoa; phylum Chordata; order Ceratodontiformes; family Protopteridae; genus Protopterus; species Protopterus annectens. Next base: position 783,820,600 of record NC_056736.1, on the reverse strand, counting down.
TAGCACTCTTGAGTGGGGTCATTTACTGCACTGTTATAACTTGATATTACTTGTGAACCTCTGCTATCTCTGTAAAAAACAAAAACAAAAAAACAATCTTGCTTTTTTCCCACTTTTCTGAGAGTTAAAAAAGTTCAGTTACAGGCTTGCTGTTCCTGAACTGTTTGAAAGTTTCTGTGAGGCCATTTTTGCTTGGGCTGAAGGAGGGTCTCTCTGTTGATCAGTGGCAGTGAATAACATTGAGCAGCTTCCCTGCCCCCTGGAGAGGTGGTTACTGACTTGAAACTGTAGTTTTATTGTCCGTTTTGGGTCTATTCCTGCTTCTTTCCAGCCCCTGCTATCAAGCACGCTTTAACGTGCTTTAGCGCGATTTAGTGCGGAGTTGCCACTAGAGCAGCATCGGGCAGCGCCGGTTAAACAAGGTTAAACTCTTTCTGGCTCCAGAAACTCTGTTCTTCAATTTTTCCCTTAGAACTGCTCTGTTAGGAACCTAAACAGTTTACACCTTCACTAAAAAGTGCAGCACTTGTTCCAAATAGCTTTTTCTTCTCAAAAAGCTCAGCCCTTGTCTTATAAGCATATCCCTTGTCTTATAAGCATTCTCTTTGCAGGTCAAGCACTCCTATATTATACAAATCTCTCACTAGCAAAACCCCCCAGGAGTGCCCACTTCCCTGCTAAGCTCACTACTTTTCTGTCTCATACCAACTCATAATTCTTTCTAGCATGTCGAAGGGTCAGATGCTGGCATCCTCTCCTGCCCAGTTGGTAAATCTGGGAATTCTTAGACAATGTTACAATTGCCTCATGTACACGGACAACCCTCTCCTCCACCCACGTAACACTAACACTTGTGAGAGATGCAGCTATTTAGCCAGACTGGAGGCTGAGCTCTCTCAACTCAGGACTGGCAAGAACAGGCAGGAGGAGAAGGCAACTACACACACCACAATACCAGTCTCACATAACTCAACCACACCACTGAATCAAACACATAAACACACTTAGACATACTCGGAGGCTCTGAGTAAAAATTTACCTAAACAGCAGAGGCCTCCAAAGCAGACACCCAAGCAACTGCAAACTCAATACACCACACAAACAACACATAAACAACAAAATCAGTGTGCAAAGCAGTCACTGCCCTTAAGGCCAAATACAACACCAAACATACTTGTCATAGGTGACTCCATAGTCAGACACACTGATGTCCCACTCACCAGACTGAGTAAGGAGAAGGTCACAGTAAGCTGCCTGTCGGGCGCTAGAATCCGCCACATAACGCAAGCACTCAAGTCTCTCAACAGCAGGTACAAGTACGACTCAGTCATTGTCCACGCTGGTGTCAACGACCTGAGACGTACCTCCTTGGACTACATGAAAAGAGACATTGAGGAGCTCTCTGATTATGTAGCCCAGGCAGGTATGACCCTGACCTTGAGCAGTATCCTACCTTCACCTAGAATGATGCCACAATACAGTGATAAGATGATCAGCTTTAATAATCGGCTTAAATTCTGGTGTCATTCAAAGGGGATCCAATGTCTGTCTGCCTGGGATGACATGCTGGACAAGCCATGCTGCTTCGCAAGGGACGGCTTGCACCTGTCACCCCTAGGCTTCTGGATATTGGCAAAGGCTCTTGCCACCCCCATAGTGCCTTTTTTAGGCAAGGCTCAAATTCTAAACCTACCACCCTAGAACACAAAAAAGGAAAAAACTAAGGGTAATGCTGCTCAATGCCAGAAGTCTCAATCTCAAGATGCACGCACTCGAGGCCCTTCTCAGTATGGAGAACATCGATGTCTGTGCTGTGACAGAAACCTGGTTCAAGGCTCCTGAGAGCACCCCAGCACTATCAGGTTTCACCTCATATCATGCGTTCCGGCCCCAAAATCCGGACAACACCAAGAAAGGAGGGGGGGTGTCCATATTCATAAAGGACACCCACACCTCAAGGTTGGTGGCAACGCACGATGCATCGGAGACCATCCAGGTGCAATTAACCATAGGCAAGACTGCTCTGCAATTTGTAGCATGTTACAGGCCACCCTCTCAAACTCAGGAACCTCACATGGCCTTCCTGAAAACATTGGAGGGGATAAATGTATCTCCAAACACCATCATACTAGGTGACTTCAACTACCCTAATATAGACTGGGAACACTACTCAAGCCCAAACGCTCTAGGGCAAAGGTTCCTGGAGTTCATAAACTCAAATGCCATGGAACAACTAGTCACCATCCCCACAATAGGAGAAAACATACTTGATCTCATCATCACGAACATGGGATCACAATGTTCAACACCGGAAGTATACCCCTCACTGGTGAGATCAGATCATAAACTAATCTCGCTGGAGGTCCTCATCCCGCCCCCACCTGAAATAAAAAAGACCACAGTGAAAAACTTCTCAAAAGCCGACTTCACACTTCTAAAAACTAGTGTGGTCTCCTTTAAGGCCCCTGACCCAGTGGTAAACATTACTCAAACTGCTGAATCACTTACAAATGCCTTCTACCAGCACCTACAGGACTGCATGGATCAGGCAATCCCAAACAAAACTAAGACTCTTTGTACCAAAGGCAAGCGTCCAGTCTGGTGGACCCCAGCCATAAACAAGCTCTACAACAAAAGGAGGAAGCAACTACAAGATAGAGCAAAATCCTTGAAAGGTAAGACACCTTTGATCATTATAAGTAAAAAACTAAGAGCTCTCATAAAATCATCCAAGGCAAATTTTGAGAGAAAAATCGCCAAGGACTCAAAAGACAATCATAAGGCCTTCTTTAGCTATGTTAGAAACCTAGGAGGAAACTCCCAGATATGCTCAGAATTAGTTCAAAATGATGTGAAGATTACTGAACCTACACACATTGCCAACATTCTGGCTGACAGGTTCAGTGCAAACTTCTCCCCCCCCCCAAAAGGAGAGATATCTATACCAGAGGATTGTAGCCCCCCAAACATCTCCAACGCCCAGGTAAGAACTGCTCTCTCCAAGGCAAAAAACACAGCATCCATGGGACCGGATGGTGTCCCCGGCTGTGTGCTCCACGAACTCAATGAGGAATTAAACCCGCAGTTAGGACAGCTGTTTAATCTTAGCCTCACCTCAGGATACGTACCCAAGGAGTGGTGCACGGCGACTGTGGTCCCACTTCACAAGGGCGGTGCCTCCACCGACCCTGGAAATTACCGTCCCATTAGCTTGACAAGCCTTATCTGCAAAGCCATGGAGAGAATCATAATGGAACTCATAAATAAAGACATAGGGAACTTGCAGATTTTGGATCCAACCCAGTTTGGCTTTGTCAAAGGCAGATCATACCTTTTAAACTTGGTTGACTTTTTCGAGACAGTCACCAAGGCCATTGATGAGGGAAAGGCAGTCCATACAGCCTACCTTGACCTGGCAAAGGCCTTCGACACAATACCCCACTCAGGTATCGTCGAAAAACTCATCAGCTTGAATGTAAACCCATGCATCACAAGATGGGTTGCAAACTGGCTAAGTGACAGAACCCACAGGGTCAGAGTTGCTGGAGCCATGTCAGACTCAAAGCCTGTCACAAGTGGTGTCCCACAGGGCTCAGTCCTGGGTCCACTCTTGTTCGGCATCTACTTTTCTGAAGTACAAGCAAACGCAGGAGGGTTATGGCTGACAAAGTTTGCAGATGACTGCAAACTGGGCGCCATAGTCGAAAACACATCTGACACTGATATCCTTCAGAAGGGCCTCACAGAAACGGATAACTGGTGCCAGAGCCATGGCCTAAAGTTAAACGCCAAGAAATGCATAGTCATACCCTTCGGGAAAAACAAGGTTACCCCTAGCTACCATATAGGTGGCAATCCACTGAGCACAGAAGAAGTCATCAGGGATCTGGGGACCCAGGTTGACAGTAGCCTTTCGTTTGACACTCATGTTGCTAAAGAAGTTAGGAAAACCTTCTACATTACCCACCTGATCATGAAGGGATTTACATCTAGATCAAGGGAGGTCATCGTCCCCCTGGACTCATCACTCATTAGACCTATGATTGAGTACAATGCCCCATTCGGAATGTATCTGACCCGACACCTGCAGCAGCTGGAAAGGCCCCAAAAGTTCCTCACCAAAAGGATAAAGGGTCTCAAAAATATGTCTTATGCTGCCCGACTGAAAGAACTCCAGCTCTTTTCAGTCTCATACCACTTGCTCAGAGGTGACCTGTGCCTGACATATAAGGCCATGTCAAACCCAGATTTGATGAATATGCTTCACCTCAAAAAATCTATATCCCTCAGAACCACAAGGGCGGGAGACTTAAACCTTGACACGGTTATTAATAGAACATGCTGGAGGGACAGATTCATCACCCAGAGACTCCCTATGCTGTGGAACAAAATCCCGGTACATGTGAGGCAGAGCACCTCACTGGCCTTGTTCAAGAGGAATCTTGACCAATGGATGGGAGATCGCAGATATACCCCAGGGATTACTTCAGTGTCACTGCTTGACAGAGGCACAGCAAAATAATAGGCATAGTTTTATTCAAACTAAAGGGGTGGCGAAAGCCACATAACTATGGGCTAGGCTTATAAATGCCCTTGGGCAGATAGCCTTGTATGAACCTATGAACGTATGAACCTATGTATGGGGTACCTGATGGCCGGATATCCCTGTGTTTCTACATAATTTGGGACATTAATTTCATACAATACAATTATGTTACACAGTGCTATAGCTTTTCACCATGGTTTGGACACATACCTTGTGTGTCTGTAGGTGTGCCTGCGTGGCTTCTGTCTCCAGAAAATGTACCTATAGGTTACAATGTCAGTGGGATTTCAATATGACAGTATACACCACTTACATGACAGGAGGCAGAGCCAGTAACAGGTAATGCTCACAGTAACAGTAAATGGACACACTCACCTGGCTTGTCCTTCTGTTATACAGAAGTGGATGGGCCTGTGCAAATGAATGCAGGCAACATTACCCATGGTGGTTGTACTATAATGTATGTATTGATTTTGTATGGGAACATGTCATTACACTTACAGTGGATGTCATCACCCAGTATGGACCCATGTGCATGATGTAGTTCTGCTGTTGCAACAGAAAACAAATACATGAGTATGTGTCCAACAGCAATCTGTACTGACATACTCTATATGTAACAATGTTATGCAAAGTAACACATTCATGTGTTGCCTGGAACACCTGTCTCTATCCCAGCCAGGGTATACAGTGTTCATCACTTACCATGATGCAAGAAACTGTGTGTTCTCATCAGAGGGTGTCAATGGTGGGCTACCACCAGAGCCATCCCTTGACCTCTCATACTGTCGTACCCTCTTGGCCTTATAAAGGATTATGTCAGAGCACCATTGGCAACAGACCTCATGGAATCTATTGTGACCTACCACAGCTTTAATCAGGTTTGTATGACTGACCCATACTTCATTCCTCCACACTGTGTTGCCTACCCAGCCAGGGAGTCTCTGTCCATGTTGGCACAGAACATCTATTTTTAATTTTGTTTTCCTGTGGCAAAAAAAATTGTCTCCTGTAGGTCAGTTTACCATCTGGAAGACAGTTATTTTCACGTTTAGATTCTGTTTGCCATCTGGAAGACAGTTATTTGTACATGTTTAGATTAATGTGGGGGCACACATATGGAAATGATCATGTTGGCAATGTATGCCAATTTACGCTATCTATTTTCTGCAGCTAGTCCCTGTCCCATATAGTACTGTGCCTTATAAAACAACATATGTGATATGAAAACATGTCAGAATACATAAGACGTGGAACAGCAACACACAGAGCTAATCAGAGGAAGGGCACTGAGCAAAAGTCTGATCTGTGATATGTAAGTATCCTGTTTTTTGCTTATTTTTACTGGTTATTTATAGCACTTTTATTGTCTGCTGCACACTTTTTATTGTATTTTATAGCTATAAATTAATCTGCACACTTGTATTAAAATTGTCTGCCTCACAGGGCCTGATAAATATGTTTTTTACTGTCACACTGTTTGTAAATCTTTTCTAGCTAGTTTCACCATGTGTGAGGTATTAACTGGAAATGTTCTCCATTTGTTAAACATCTGTTTGTGTTTGTTTGTTCTGATTTCCTGCCAAGGAGTGTATTATATAACTGATTTAGTTTCCCACCCTCCTTCTCTATTGGTATCCTGTTCTTATACTTGGTGGCCTTGCAGTTGCCTGTCCCTACTGTACATTTGATCTGGGACACTCCTCCCAGTCTAGTGTCATCAGCGCATTCTACCTAATACAGAGAGAATATTTGAGAGGGCCAACACACTTAGTTTCTTAACCTTGAATTATCTTCTGCTCCTCCTTTCTCCCTTTCCCCTTTACTAACAAAAAAAAAATTCTAAGTTTGTTTCCTGTCTTTCCTGTAACTAGTCTAGTCCAGATACAGATTTGTTGTATCCAGGACTGTTTGTAAGCTTCTGAGCCCCCCCCCCAAGCCTTTCTGTGTTGAAGAGAAACTTCTAGCTTATCAGTGGGTGTGGTAAGCACTAGGTAGCCTATCTACCGGAAGAGTAGTGGTTTCTGGCCTAGAAATTGTAGTACATTAGCCATTTGGGCAGTTTTCCCATCTCTTTCAACTTTCTGGTTTAAAAGCCCACATTTGCACTTTTCCCGCCTTTCCTGTAGACCACTCCAGATACAGATTTGCTGTATCCAGGACTGTATGTAAGCTTTTGATACTACTAAGCCTTTCTGTGTTGAAGGGAAGCCTTGCAGCTTATCAGTGGGAGTGGTAAGCACTAGGTAGCCTATCTACTACAGGAGGAGTGGTTTCTGGCCCAGAAATTGTAGTTGATTGGCCGTTTGGGTGGTTTTTCCATCTCTTTCAACTTTCTGGTTTAAAAGCCTGCATTTGCACTTGTTTCTCACCTTCCCTGTAACTAGTCTTTTCCAGATACAGATTTGGTATATCCAGGACTGCTTTTAAGCTTCTGAGTGGTGCCAAAGTCTAATCTACAATTTTTCCCTTAGATCTACTAGTTATCTCCTCTCCTGCACTTTTACCAGCTTATTAGTCTAGCACTTTATCAGACTTCTTGTAGCAATTATTGTAGCACACAAAAGTCCAACCAGCACTAAATGTTCTACAAGGAAACAGCTCCAGTACTTAATATTAATGCCCACCTCTCCAGGCATGTCTAAAGGTCATTTTCCTGTGCATTCTCCTATTAACCTGGTGAACTTGGGCATCCTGAGCCAATGTAGCAGCTGCCTCATGTACACTGACAACCCTCTCCTCTTACCTCCCAACACTCAGACTTACGAGAGATGCACTCATATATCCAAATTGGAAGACACACACACTCCAGCCAAGACAGGAATAACTGGTCAAGAGGAGAAGGTCAACACTTGCACCACACCACATGGAACACATAGCCCTCCAGAACACACACCAGCACTGCCTTCACATAAAAACACAAACCACACACCCAACTCCATGGAGGCTCTCTTTAAAAATCTAGCCAAACAGCAGAGACCTCCAAGGCAGAAACGCACTCAACCACCACAGCACCACACTAATCATGAGACACATAACTCTCCTAAACAGCGTGCCACTCAACCAAAGCCCCTAAGGCAAAACAGCATGCCCAACACAATAGTCATAGGTGACTCGATAGTGAGGCACACTGATGTCCCACTCACCAGGTTGAATAAGGTGGAAGTAACAGTCAGCTGCCTGTCAGATGGCAGGATCCACCACATAATGCATGCACTCAGGTCCCTAAACAACAGGTGCAAATATGTCTCTGTCATTGCACATGTGGGTGTGAATGACCTGAGATGTACCTCCCTGGACTACATGAAAAGAGACTTGGAGGAGCTCTTGGATTATGTAGCCCAGGTGAGTATGACCCTAGCCCTGAGCAGCATCTTACCATCACCCAGAATGATACCACAGTGCAAGCAGAAAATGATTGATTTCAACACTTGGCTAAGTTTCTGGTGTCATTCTAAGGAGATCCAGTATCTGTTTGCCTGGGATGACATGATTGACAGACCTCAATGCTTTGTCAGAGATGGCCTGCATCTGTCACACCTGGTCTTCTGGATACTGGCCAAGGCTCTTGCCACCCCTATAGTGCCTTTTTTAGGTGGTGTTTCAAAGAGCAAATTACCACCATAACAGCTACAAACATGCAATCTGAGGGTCATGCTGCTGAATGCTAGAAGTCTAAATCTCAAAATGCACTCGCTTAAAGCACTCCTTAAAATGGAGAACAGTGACATTTGTGCCATAACAGAGACCTGGTTAAAGGCAGCAGAAAGCACCCCTGCACTACCAGGCTTATATTCATTTCTCAAGTTTTGGACTGAGAACTTGGATCGAAGCTCCAATGGCAGTGGTGTTTCCATATTCATAAAGGATGTGCACACCTCTGGACTAGTTGCCCAAAATAACTCATCTGAGATACTTCAAGTGCAGCTAATATTGGGTAAGAGAGCGATTCAGGTTGTAGCCTGCTATAGGTCCCCAACCATGTTCCAAAACTCACACTCCACGTTCCTAAGCACCCTGGAGAATATTAGGGTCCAACCTAACACTCTCATACTGGGCGACTTCAACTACCCCTCCGTTAACTGGGAAAACTACTCATGTACCAATACACTTGCCCAACGTTTCCAGGAATTCATTAATTCCAATGCCCTGGACCAGCTTGTTCTGATCCCCACTAGAGGTAGCAACATCCTTGACCTGGTTATTACTAACATGGTCAACCATTAATCTACACCAACAGTCAACACCTGCCTGGTTAGATCCAACTACAAACTAACCTCCTTGGAAATCCACATCCCTCCCACTCCCCGAAAAGGTAACCACCGTGAAAAACTTCTCCAAAGCTAACTTTGGGCTCCTAAAAACAGAGGTGGCTAATTTCACGGCACCCATGCAAATGGAGATCAGTTGCATGACCGCCTAATCATACACCAATGCACTGTATGAACATGTACACAAATGCGTAGATCTCGCCATACCCAATAGATCCAAGATGCTCTCCTCCTACAAAAAGGAAGGCAATCTGGTGGCTCCCTGCCATAAACAAACTCTACAACAGAAGGAGGAAACCGATGCTGAATAAGGTGAAGTCCCAAGACTTGGAAAACTCCCTTATCATCCTCAACAGAAAGTTGAGATCCCTCTTTAAATCCTCTAAAGCTATCTATGAAAACAGAATTGCAGCAGATAGTAAAGAAAATCACAGGGCCTTCTATAGTTATTTAAAGAATCTCCATGGCAATACCCAGATTTGCTCTGAGCTACTGCACAATGGTACCTCCTATACCGGGCCAAAAGATATTGCTAATATACTGGCCAACAGACTCAGTGCAAACTTTACCCCTTTAACCCCCACAATGGACCAGTCACAATACCAGTAGATTACCAGGCATGCAGTTTTACTGCTGCACAGGTTAAAACAGCACTGTCCAAGGCCAAGAATACAGCTTCTATGGAACTTGACACTATCCCTGGCTGTGTTCTACATTAACTGCAGAGTGAACTGGCACCTCACCTGTGTGCCCTGTTCAATCACAGCCTCACCTCTAACAAATAGTGCATCACTACAGTCATCCCTCCCCACAAAGGAGGAACAACTACAGACCCTGGGAACTATCATTCCATTAGCCTGACATGTCTGATATGCAAAGCTGCAACATCATGGACCTAATAAACAAGGATATAGAGAATCTCCAAACTCTGGATCCCACACAGTTTGGTTTTGTGAAGGGTAGATCTTGCCTGCTCAATTTGGTTGACTTCTTTGAGTCAGTCACCAGAGCTATGGATGAAAGCAAGGTGGTTTATACAGCCTACCTTGATCTGGCCAAGGCCTTTGATACCATTCCCCACTCAGGAATCATAGAAAAACTTGCTAGCCATCAACCCCTATATCACTAGGTGAGTTGCAAACTGGCTCACAGATAGAACCCACAGTGTGAAAGTAGCTGACTCTAGGTCAGACTGCCAACCAGTCATGAATGGAGTCCCACAGGGTTCGGTTCTGGGTCCTCTCCTGTTTGGTATCTATTTCTCTGAAGTCCAGGCCAACATGAAGGGACTCTCGATGACAAAGTTCACAGATGATTGCAAGTCGGGAACTATTATTAACTCCCCGAGTGATGTTGACATCCTACAGAAAGGCCTCACTGAGACAAAAGACTGGTGTCAGAACCATGGCCTTAAACTTAATTCCAAAAAATGTGGCATCATCCCCTTTGGGAAAAACCCAGTTCCCATGAATTACCACATTGATGGTAGTCCACTGAACACAGAAGGCATTATAAGAGATCTGGGAACACAAGTTGACAGCAACCTCTCTTTTGACCACTACATTGCCACTGTGGTCAGAAAGCCCTTGTATGTGGCACATCTCATTACTAAGGGTTTTGCATCCAGAAAGAAAGAGGTCATCATCTCTCTCTACTCTTCCCTCATTAGGCCAGTCATCAAGTATAATGCCCCATTTAGCATGTACCTCACTAAGCACCTGCAACAACTGGAGTGGCCATAAAAGTACCTCACAAAAAGGATCCTAGGCCTTAAACATTTGTCCTATATGGACAGACTTAAAAAACTCCCAACTAATCTCTATCTCATATCGCCTACTTAGAGGCGATCTCTGCTTGACTTACAAAGCCATGTCTGACCCAGCTCTGTTAGAGATGTTGCAGCTAAAGAAATCCCAATCCCTCTGCACTACACACTCCAGTGACCTCAACCTCATTACCACAATAAACAGAACATGCTGGAGGGACAGTTTCATAACCCAGAGACTGCCCATGCTATGGAATGGACTTCCCACACATGTCAAGCAGAGCACCTCACTGGCCCTGTTCAAGAGAAATCTTGATGAGTGGATGGGAAATAGAAAATTCACCCCAGGGATAACTCCAGTGGGTCTACTTGATAGAGGCACTGGGAACTAAAGTCGGGTGGCATGATGCTAGGCTAATCCTATGGGCGATGCTTTAGGGCCATTAGCCTAGTACACACCTACAAACTTATGAACCTATGAACTTGTGATACCTATAGAGGCTGTCTGAACCCATTACAGTGGATATCACAACATTAGAGGTCCAACCACACTAACACCATGCCACACAACCTGCACACTGCCCATATCAACACAATCAATGGTAAGCAGTGAATGCTATTTCCATTAGCAGAGAGTATCTGCACATTATCAATTGAACAGCTCACAGAAAACATTGGAAAGCCAACATATCTATAAGCATACCACAGACAGTTCATGGTAAACAGACATAAACACATATATATTTAGATTGAGGCAATATGCCTACTGCATGTATTACTAAGCAATCAGTGAACAAATATCTGTAATATAACTACAAATAAATGCAACATTGCAACAGATAGGCAAAGTCAAAATCTGTAGGTTTCTGTACATATATCACAGACTGTACTGAGTCACCAGCAATATATACAAAGATTCACTAGAGCACCCTTATGTATTGTTCACTGATACTGTTTACATTTTCCTGTACGTGTACATAAGGAGAAGCAATGCTTGTTAGTGATGCACATGAACCAGTCTGTATGCTTACTGGTCAGTCCCATACCCCTCCAGTAAGTCAAAGATATTTTTTGTATTGCACTAAATTTTCTCTAAATGCATCAATTTAAGCATATGCACATATATTTCTAGAAGCAATGATAACATAGATCTATAAGGAGAGAAACTTCACAGCAATGCTAGTAGGTGCAAAATTACTTTTGCAGCTACTTGTGATTCAGATATAACTTAAAGTAAGACCCACTATGGGCACACAGCTTTTAAGTCCCATTTGCACCATACATAATTAATGAGTTTCATTAAAATTCAAGGTTTTGGAATCCCATTTGTGCACAGCCATGTACGTTTTCAAAATTTGTCCCATTAAGCAAAACCTTGGCATAACGGGAAGATCCTCTGCACAAATACCCAGTAGGTATCATTAAACAGGACCATGTGCAGCACATACCTGTTATCTTCTATAATCTGATACTATCCCATAACTGCCACTGTTAAATTGTGATTTTGATATATCTGCAGATCAGACAACTGCTATCTGTGAACTGAGGGGGACCTCAATAAGCCGCTTATTTAATTGTGATCTATCGACCTTCTCAACATTATCACTGAGATGGCTTCTTCCAGGAGGCTTCAAAGTGCTAAGTGCCCATTTGGACTTAGGAGGTGACCACCCAGATGCCAACCATCAGTCTTGGAGTGGAACATCACATGAGATCCACACATGGAACTTTGTGATGATCAATATCTGGATCTGGACTGCAAGGAACTATTGATGCCATACAGAAATCTATAGCACTGTAGTGCAGGTTCACCACTGCTATGATGACCTACATTGGAAGGACATTGAGGATCTTTGCCAGTGGGACACCAAGGTGTTGAGACAGCTGATGAATGACTACAGTAAGTATAGCTGTGCATTGCAAAGGAAATCAGAGATATAACTATGATTCATATGTTAGATATATGTCTTTTAAACCCATTAATTGTTTCTTTTGACAATTAGCTCATCTGGATAATCAGGAAGACAGAATGTGACTGTTTTTCCTTTGATTATGGGTTCAATTCCCATGGGGGGTTATTTTTTTAATATTGCTTATTGTGTACACTCTATTAAGCATTTTTCATGTTTCTGTTTTCTGACATATAAGTACATAATTTCACATATCTAGTTTGGTCATGTATCAACAATGTCTATTGTACCTAGGCCACTGATGACTATGAATTTAATTATTATCCTGATACTTTAAAAGAATCACCCAGTCTACTTGAGTATGTGTCAAATGTAACTCATACAGACATCCCTTAGTACATTCTGCTTTACAAAATGCACAGTATTATTAAAATCCCATTTGTTTAACACAAGACCACTGCAGGTCTGTGAGTCCACCCATATCTTCTGTGTTGTAAAACTTGATGCTATCTGGTAGTTGTGTGGAGCCTTAGGGTCTGTAATATTTTGGTGTTGGATGTTTGCATATTCCTCCATTATCAGTAGGAATACATATATAAATATACACACACAATAGTATTTTTTAAGAAGGAAGGCTTTGTGCTGTATGTTAGCTCAGCCTGCAAAACAAGAAGCCAACATGGACATGTTAGGGCTAAATGTTGGTTAAATTCTACATGGGGATAATTCTTAGTGCATTTTGATTTGTGTGTCTGCAAAATGTTTGGAAATGCTTGTATAGATACCTGTCTGTTGATATTTACAGGTATTTTGCACATGCTTATGACTACAGCATTTATTGGTCAGATTTCTACAAATATTTACTGTATCCATAATGTTCTCCTAAAAGCAGTTCTTTTACTACATTTTTATCTATAAAGCTTTGAACATATTGGGATAGTCCTGCAAAATGAATGTGGAATACTATAACATTGGCAAATTGAATTTAAGGTATAAGTGTGTCATTGTTAATTATATGCAATACACCACCCTTCACATACTTATATTTGGAGGGAGTGAGATGATCAGATATATACTTTGACTGTAGAACAGGGCCATGCCTGATATCACGGATATGTTAGACATATCATTTCTAATTTGAAAATAAAATCTATGTATATATTTTCTGCCTTCCAGCTTAAAGTACATGTGTGTGTGTGTGTGTGTGTGTGTGTGTGTGTGTGTGTGTGTGTGTGTGTGTATGTGTGTGTGTGTGTGTGTGTGTGTGTGTGTGTGTGTGTGTGTGTGTGTGTGTGTGTGTGATGAACATGAATTCATAGTTGCCTGTTAAGAGCAGCTATGTGTTACATGACAGTGGTTCACTGTCTGAAGTATGACATTTTCAGTTGTGTTTTTGTGTTTTGACCACTGTGCTGACATGCACTGATGCTTGCAAGTTTTGTTTCATAAATACATAGTACATTGTACTTTATTTTATCCACCTTGCATAGCGTAAGCAGTGATCAATATTATTACTCCATCCCTGCACATTCATATCTCTGATTTGTTTAAATGCATTTCCTCTATGGAATCCCTGGCCAAATGGATTAGATAGTAGGTAGGTTTCAGGGTTAGAGTGTGAACATAACTGAGAGCTGCAAGTTTGATTTGTATGTCCTTCAATCTGCATTTGTTAGTCTTCCAAATGTATAAAGGAATGTGTGTGAAACATCCAAAACTGTGCATGCCGATTCTGTAAAGTAATTCAGTTTGAAAGTTAGAGAATAGGACACGATCAATGTATTTGAATGTTATTTTACAACTACATAGTGTCAGTTATTCATACCTTTAACTGTTTGCAGATGATGAGGAGTGAGCTAGGAATCATGCCCATGAGGAGTGAGCTAGGAATCATGCCTGTGAGGAGCGAGCTAGGAATCATACCCGTGAGGAGCGAGCTAGGAATCATGCTCATGAGGAGCGAGCTTGGAATTATGCCTGTGAGGAGTGAGCTAGGAATCATGCCCATGAGGAGCGAGCTAGAAAGCATGCTCATGAGGAGCGCGCTAGGAATCATGCCCGTGAGGAGCGAGCTAGGAATCATGCCCTGTGCATTGAGCAGATGCACAGGGTGCTAGGGCAGTGATGGGAGAGAGGTATATTGAATACTTTTTCATGTTTTTTACTTACAATAGATCTGATCATTGTTAGAGGATTTTTTATTTCTTTTTTTTTTTTTTGCTTTGCCATGCATACTGCTTCTAATGCAGGAATACCAGTCATGCATCTGTAAGTTAAGCGCAATAGTTATACAATCCCTGTGACTGCTAGTAAAAATTTCATAAAAATATGTTTACATATCACTTAGCAGCAAGCCATTTTTGCTGAAGACAATGTTTTGAAGTGTATGTCAGACCTAGATGACATCATAGCCTAGATGACAGTCAGTTATGTGTAACTGACACAGTGCTTTTGTGACTAATGGTTCCAGACAAAGTTATTGTGCTTTGTTCTAATGCAGGTGTTGGCACACTTGTATGTCTAGTTGTGGTGCACTGTGATCAATCTGTTGTGTGTAGTCTGTCTGTTCACATACTGAATGGGTGTCTGTTGTCTCAGAATTTGTGCTGTTGTTGGCAGACAATGTGTGGCATGCACTTCAGTTCAACATGGATATCACCTCTGCATGCAACACTTTTGAGGCTTGATTTACAACACACTTGTATCCTGGGTTTAGGGATAGTTATACATATAGGGCAGGATTCACGGAGGCTTGCACGGAGTGTAAGAGACGTGTAAGACTCCATGGAAGCCTCGCGATCCAGGAACAGCCCGAAACTCCGTGTAAGAGACCAGCTAAAATGTCTCTTACATGGACTGGGCGTGGATATGCTAAATACCTCACTTGCAGCAGAAAGGCATGCAAATGAGGTAGAGTAGCGATCCACGAAACAGAAAGCAGCCCGTGTAAAAGCTGTTTTAGCTGCAGAAATGTACTCAGTTGACAACTGAGTACGTTCCTGCAAAAATCACAATGGAGCCATGTCAGCTCCAAATAAAGGGTGCATATGTGTCAGGCAGCATGCCAATGGCCAAATATGTGGCCATTGGCAAGGTACCCCGATGCAAATATGACAAATAAATATTTTTTTTTTTGGCGATCGCCGGTGTTTAAACGCAGCGCAGCCCCGCGCAAATGGGCTGCACTGTATAAAACATAAAAATGAAGGTTATAAACCCACAAATGTGGGTTTTATGCAATACATGGATTTACAATGCAGGGACGAGCAGACCAAAAACAACATGGCCACAGTTTAGTGGTTGCTAAGGGGGGAAGCTGAGTCTAAGACATGTAACTAAGCATTAGTAGGCAATCTGATGTAAATGAGGGTTAGGATACTGAATCCCACTGTCACATAGCAAATGAGTACATTCTGAGTAGTGTAAGAGATACATAAGGGGGAGGAATAGAGTAGGAGATAGGTGACATCACAGGGGGGAATGGTAGAAAGAAATGCAGTTCATTGGAGGTCAGTGTTACATGACAGATGTCAGACACAGATCATGGAAAGAGGAGTGCCACAAGATAAGCATGGGAAAGTCAAGAAATGGAAGGTGTACACTGTTACCTACACCAAAGTTTCTTGCTGGGCGTGCATCTTGCGATGCGCACCATGAGGCGCAGGTAGGACAGTGTGCGCACGTGTAAGGCAGACTGAGCATGTGGGAGCATGTTGTTAGACATGTAAGACTGTTTGCGCTACTGTGCGCACGTGTAGGGCAGACTGAGCATGTGGAAGCCTGTTGGCAGAGTTGTAACACTGTTTGTGCTGGTGTGCACGCGTTTTAACCCGAATAAGCAGATTCCAAACCGTGTAAGCATGTGTGCGCGCGTGTAAGCCACTGTGAGCGTGTTTTTGCTGGTTTGCACGTTGCTCCCCCTGAGGAAACAGAAAGGAAAAAGGAAGCAACAGAATTAGTAGGAAGCTAGCAGGGAATACTGCTGGAGCTAGCAGGTGAAAACAATTAGAAGCAGGCAATTACACAGGCAGAATAGTAGCTCAGCCAAGCACTTAAAACTTTGCAAACAGCAGTGCAGGATGTGTCTCTCAAGAGACACTGCAAGACAGGAGTAAGCTATTAGAAGTGAAAACTGAAAAAGCTGAACTCAGAGATGCTAGGGGCTGCCATAGCTGTCATAAGAAGACATAGGCGACTTGCTGAGGGTGGTGACAATGCAGATGGTGCCAGACAACCCACAGTGAGGAGACGGAGAAGAGTGTACAGGCCCAGGGTCACCTACCACAGGTTACATGAGCTGGAGATAGTAGAGCACTATAGAGTGGACAGAGACCTCCTGCAGCAAATTGTTGAGCTGTGCAGGCCACGCCTCACACACAGAACCAACGGAGGGGAACCCAACCCAGTGGAAACCAAGGTATGTGTTGGCCTAAGAATACTAGCAACAGGTATCTTCCAGAGACCAACTGGTGATATGATGGGGATATCACAGGCATCAGCCTCCAGGGTACTGCACCAGTTCCTGGATGCCATGTCAGCACATGTCGGTGATCATGTATATTTCCCCAATGCCCGTGAGGTATTGGCCAGCAATATGCATCTCTTCCAGCAAATAGTGGAATACCCTGAGATAGTGGCTGCAATAGACTGCACGCACATACGCATCAAAGCACCAGCCGGTGAGTGGGGTAGGGCCTACATTAACCGCAAGGGCTTCCCCTCCATCAATTGCCAGGTCATGTGAGATGCCCAGGGCATAATAATGAATGTGTGTGCTGGCTGCCCTGGGAGCTACCATGATTCCCATATCTGGCATTTGACGCAGCTGTACCAGACATTTGTCAATGGGGACATCCCACACGGACACCTAGTGGAGGATGCAGGTTATGCACTGGAGCCATGGCTGATGACACCCATCAGAAACGCACACACACCTGAACAGGAACGCCATAATGAGGCACACACACAAACACGTAATGTAATAGAGCGTGTGTTTGGGCTGCTCAAGTCACGGTTCTGGTGTCTGGACACATCTGGTGGAGCCTTGCAGTACTCACCAACTACATGTACCCAAATTGTCATGGTATGTGCTATGCTACATTATATGATCTTGCAAAAACAGCTGCAGCAGGACCAGAATAGGGCCAGGCCAAACAGCCACCCACCATTGCCAAGGCCATCACAGGCAGAGCGTGACTCGGAGGAGGAACAACCTGAGCCTGCCCCAGTAGGCAGAAGGAGGCGTGCCCAGTATGCCCTGGCCTTGGCAAAGACGCAACGCATAGCACATACACTGGCTCAGTAGGAACCCTGGGAATGATACCCCTCTCTGACTCACTCATATAATAACATGGATGCCTAAAATGACATAACCTGCTCTCAAACATGTACAGGGAGTGTAATATGTGCATCCGACAGAGGCAGCCCTGCAGCACCACCTGAGGCATGAATGCCATGTGTTAAGTAATGTAACACCATGTACTATATGCACACTTGAGGACCCTGACTAACATCCACCATCACCAAGTATGAAGCCACAATATGACGATGGGATGATCAATTGCAATAATTGGCTGAAGTAATGCAGTTAGTTAAAGGGGAGCCAATGTGTGCCAGCCTGGGATGACATGCTGAGCATGACATGATGCTCCACCTGCTAGGGGTGGCGTGCACCTATCAGTCCAGGCCTCATGGATACTGGCAAAGGCTGAATAGGTAAGGCTCAAAACACAAACCCACCTCCATAGGTACCACAAGGGATAAGAACCTAGATGTAATGCTACCCAATGCCAGAAGTCTAAACAGCAAGATGCATGCAGTGTAAACGCACCCAGTATGGAGAATGTTGATATCTGTCCTGTAACAGAAAACTGGGTCAAGGCTCACAACAGCACCCTAACACTACCAGGTTACACCTCATACTGTGCTGTACAGCCTCAAAACATGGAACAAGCTACAAAAGGAGGGTGGCTAGCAATAATTGTCAAGGATAACCACACCCCCATGTTGGTACCACAACAAGAAGCAGCATGGACTAGCCATGGTCAAGTAACAGTGGCTAAAACCGCTTCCCAGTATATAGCCTGCTACAGACTACCGTCCTAACACCAGGAACTGCACCTGGCCTATGTTGGAATACATGAATATATCAAGCCCCCCAAACCACATTATATTGGTTGACTGAAAATACCCAGACATACACTGGGAGCATTATACTAGCACCAACACTGTAGGAGAAAAGTTCCTAGAATCCATAAACCAAAATGCCCAGGAACAATGTACCACTCCCACAAGAGGGGTAAGCATACTGGATGTGATAATCAGCAACATGGGTACTGGATGGCAAGATGAGAAGTGTATCCCTCACTGGTAAGACCAGACCATAGAGTAATCACACCGGATATACACATCCTGACCACAGTCCCTGGCCAGAAAACCACAGTGAAAAACATGTGTAAAGCATAAGTTGCACCCCTCCAAACTGATGTGGAATCCATTAAAGGCCCTGTGCAGGTGCAAAATATGGGACACACCACAGAACCTGTTATACAGGCATTCCATGAACACAGCCAGGAATGCTTGGATTATGCAATCACAAATAACAAGACACAATGCCATACACGCAGGCATCTGGCATGCTGGACTCCAGCCATTACCAAACCATGCAAGAGAATGAGGAAGCTACTACATGATAGAGCAAACATAAAAAGGGAAGTAATCACTGATCAGTAGTATGAGAATAAAATATGTCCACACATACAATCCACTAAGGCCAGCTACAACAAGTAGAATCTGTGAATCCTGAGGCAATGTTACACCTGCCCCAAGTACACAGACAACCCTCAACTCCCCCCAATAAATACAAATATATGTGAGAGATGCAACCAGTTATCCAAACCAGAGGCTGAGCTCCCTCAACTCAGTACTGTCAAAACTAGTCAGGAGGAGAAGGTAACCACACACACCACAAACCCAGTCCCACATAGACCTATCACAACTGTAAACCAAACACATAAACACAGAAAAACATTCCCAGAGGCCCTAATTACAAACACACCACACCAACAGAGGCCTCCAAAGCAGACCCCCAAGCAACCACAACCTCCAAACATAGCACATGCAACACATAGTACACAAAGCTGGTGTGCCAAACAGTCACAGGCCAAAAGGAGAAACAACATGCCTGATACAGTTGTAATAGGTGACTCTATAGGCAGACACACTGGTCCCACTCACCAAACTGAACAAGGGAAAGGGTACAGTAAGCTGCCTGTAGGCTGCTACAATACACCACATAACACAAGTACACAGGTCACCCCAAAGCAAGTAGAAATATGATGCAGTCATTGTCCATGCTGGTGTGAATGACCTGAGATGTACCTCCCTGGACTACATGAAAAGAGACATGGATGAGCTCTCTGAGTATGTACTCCAGGCCGGTATGACACTGGCTGTTTGCAGCATCCTACCCTCACCAAGAATGATGCCACAGTACAAACACAGAATGATCAGCTTTAACAGGTGGCACAATTACAGTTGTCAGTCCAAGAGGATCTAATGTCTGTCTGCTTGAGATGTCATGCATGACAAGCCATGCTGCTGTTCCAGGGATGGCTTGCACCTGTTACCCCTGGGCGTCTGGATATTGGTTAAGGCATTTGCCACCTCCACAGAGCCGTACGTAGGCAAGGCTGAAAAGAGTAACACACCACCCTAGAAAACATTAGTGGTAAGAAACATAAGGGTAATGCTGACCAATGCCAGATGCAATATGCCTGCTCCTGAGGCCCTCCCCAGTATGGAGAACATCGATGTCTGTGCAGTGACAGAAACCTGCTGCAAGCCTACTGACAGCACACCAGCACTACCAGGTTATACCTCATATCATGCGTTATGGCCCCAAAACCTGGACCAAAACAAAAAAGGAGGGGGAGTATCCATAGTATCCATATGCAGCACAGACACCCATGCGTCCGGGTAACTGACAATGCACAAAGCATCGGAGACCACCAATGTGCACCTAACTGTAGTCAAAACTGCTGTACAGTCTGTAGCATGCTACAGACCACACTCTCACACACAGGAACCCCACCCAGACGTCCTGAAGACACTGGACAGTATGAATGTCCCACCAAATTCCAAACAAGGTACTCACAAATTACCACATAGGTGGTGAACCATTATGTATGCAAGGAGTAATCAGGGACCTAGGGACACATGTGGACAGTAACCTGTTATGTGACACTCACATTGCCAATGTGGCTAGGAAGACTGTCATTATTGGACACCGTACCATGAAAGGATTCACATCTACGTCAACAGAGGTCATTGTGCCCCTGTACTGTTCTCTTATCAGACCCATAATCTAGTACAATGCCTCATTTGAGATTTACCTTACCTGACACCTGCAGCGGTTAGAAAGACCTCAAAGGTACCTCACCAAGAGGATAAAGGGTCTCAAATATATGTCATATGCTGCCTGGCTGTAGACACCCCAGCTGAATGCAGTCACATACTGCCTACACAGAGGCATTGTATATCTGTTGTACAAGGCCATGTCCAACACAGGAGTAATGGACATGCTCCACCCCAGAAATATCAAAGCCATTGGAGCTGTGAGAGTGACAGATGTCACCCTCAACACATAATGAAATAGAATGTGCTGGAGGGACAGATACATAACCCAGAGGCTCCCCACACCCTGGAACAGGATCTCACTCCATGTTAGGCAGAGCCCCTCACTGACACTCCTCAACAGGAATATTGCCAAGTGGATGGATGATCGTAGATGTACACTGGAGGTCTTCACTGTGTCACGTCCAGACAGAGGCACAGTAAAGTAAATCATAAATGGCCATAATATTCACATAGCAAGGGGCAAAGAAAAACACACACACTCTGGCTAGGCTTACAAATGCCCTAGGGTGGATAGCCTAGTATGAACCTATGAACCTATGAAGATACAAATTGTACAGGACACTAAGGATAATCCCAAGGCTTACTCAACTGATGGTAGGAACCGTGTTGGGAATTCACAGATATGCTCTGAATCACACAAATATTACAAACAACATACCAAACACACACACATATTGCCAACATACAACCTGACAGGTGCAGTGCAAAAGCTCCCCCCCCAGAATGCAAAATATCTATCCCAGCAGACTGCTGGCCCCCTGACATTGCAGATGCTGAGGCAACAGCCAGCATCTACAAAGCAAAACATACAGCAGCAATGGTATGAGATGGTGTCCTGGGCTGAGTCCAACATGGACTCCAAGAAGAATAGAATGCCAAATCACACTACTGCTCAATGTCAGCCTTACCACAGGATATGTACCCAAAGAGCAGTGTACAACAACAGTGGTCCTTCTCAACAATGGTGTTGCCTGAATGGATACTGCAAACTACCACCCCAGAATCCTGACAAGCTTGGTTTGCACAGCTATGGAAAGGATCAGCATGTACCGCAGACATAAAGATATCGGGGACCTACTGACACTGGACCCTACCAAGTGTGGCTGTCTTAAGTGCAGATCTTGCCCCTAAACATGTTTGACCCATTTGAAACAGTCATTAAGGTCATTGATGAGGGCAATGTGGTCCACACAGCGTAGCTGGACCTTGCAAATGCTTCCATACAATACCCTACGTGTTCAGTTTTGATATGTTCACCAGCTTAAATATAAACCCCTATGTCAGTAGAGGGGTTGCAAACCAGACCAAGGACAGAACTGACATGGTCAGACATGCTGCAGCCATGTCAGACTACAAACCAGATATAAGTGGCATCCCACAAGGCTTGGTCCTGGGACCTCCCTCGTTTGGTATATATGTCCCAGAGGTACAGGCCAACATGGAAGGACTGTGTCTGAACATGTATGCAGAGGACTACAAACTGCCCACCACATCTGACCCCCCAGCTGACACAAGCATCCCACAAAAGGGCCACATAGAAACAGACAACTGGTGCCATAGCCATGTCAGCAAGCTAATTGCAGAAAAGTGTATAGTCAGCCCCCGTGGATATACAGTAAGTGCCCACCAATTACCACATAGGTGTTAACCTATTACGTACCTAACATGTAATGAGAGACCTGGGGACACAAGATGATAGATATCCTGCATTGGACAAACATGTGGCTGTAGTGTTCACAGAAACATAAGATATATACCCACCTAATCATGAAGGTTGTCAGATCTAGATAAGGGGAGGTCATTGTGGCTCTGCAGTCATCCTTCATCAGCATTACAATTGACTACAATAGCCCCTGTGGGATGTACCTCAGCAGACACCTCCATCAACTGTAAAGTCCCCAACAGTACCTCACCAGGAATAGCAAAGAGCTTGAACAGATGCCATGTGTTGCCTGATTAAACAAACTGCAGCTCCACACACTGCCATACTGCCATACTGCCCACCCAGAGGCAAGCTGTGCCTGATGTATAAAGCAATGTCCAAGCTGGAATCAATGAACATGCTGCACCTTGTACAATCTGAATGGCAGTGAGTATGCACATGAGAGACCTGAACCCCAGCACTGACATACATAGGACAAGCTGTACTGAATGATCCATAACACAGAAGCCACCCCCACCCTTGAGTAAACTCCCAGTACAGGTTAGCCAGAGAGTCACCCATCGACTCTCCTCAAGAGGAATCTTGATGAGTGGATGGGAGATGGTAGGTTTACCCTGGGTATCACTGTTATGTCACAGGTAGACGGAGGCACAGTATACTAACCATGACATATGTCATGGCAAACTCCAGTTACAATGTGTGTCGAAGGACAAACACACTCTCTGCCTAGCATTAGAAATGGCCTAGGGCACATCGCTAGTGTTTGCCAATGTCCACCTATGTTGTGGAATACACTACCAATGTTGGACAAGCCTGGTTTAAGTAGTCCATATCTGAACATAATGCAACATGGTCATATGTGCACAACTGGCCCCTAAACAGTCTGTTGTGCTCACTATGAAATTTTAAAGCAGTGATAGGACTAAAGCCCAGGATACTGTCCACCACAGTGAAAGTACTGAACCAGTGCACTATTTGGTACTACACTGTTAGGTCAGTATGAAAGGATGTTGACAACTGTATGAAAAGTATCCCATGCAAACCCTGCAGGCACAGCATAATCCCTGTTGTGTTCAGACACGAAGCAGTTGGCCAGTAAATGCACAACATGACACACAACCATAAACGTGAGATATTGTTGAAGTTCACACTCATCCACATATGTGGTGGACTGCAGAGTTCAACATATGGAAAGCTCACACTGGGCATGCTCGCACACTTTGATAAATGAGACATATGTCAGACAACATGCCATGGAAAGGCTGAACTGGGCATGCTCACACACTTAGGCCATATCTCCGTTTAGCAGTTGGCCACACATATCTGGTATTTGTACGTGTCATTCCAGGAACCAACCACATCACAGCAATCTGCCCAGTGCACACAGTTAAATGACTACAGAGACAGAAGTGATATAGTGGATCCCCCTCATATTCAAACATCTTCCACAGATACAGAAGTTGTTCATAGAAACAGGGAATGCTATGGCAATAAAGACCTGCAAACAGTCTATCAGCAACAAATATTGTGCATCTGACAATTAAACATATGGGTGTAGAGGTCAATACTAGGCTGTTTGCCCTAGGGAATGAAAGCTTAGCCAGAGTGTGCTTGGCATCTGCATCCCCAGTACAGTAGGCTACTGTGCCACTATAAAGTAGGTCACATAAGGCATCGTGTGAGGCTAGTGTGCTGTGCCTCTGTCAAGCAGGGACACAGTGGAGATCCCAGGGTTTGAATGTGCTAAGCCACATCCATGTTGTTGGTGTGTGCAGGAAGAGGGTTGCTGAGGATCTCTAACAGTAAGTTGGCATCAATAACAGACTGAGGGGAGCCTTATCTGCAACGTCTGGACAATTTCACTGTCAACACTGTGTCGTGATGATTATGTGGGATTGAAGTGTCGTGCTGGTACTGTTCAGAGATGTCCTCCCTCTGTGGGCTACAGCTCTGCAATGTATTAGCTCATTCTGTCTGTTGGACAGCTCATATATGGCTGGTGTACACCTGACAGGTGTCCTGTTGTGGAGCAGTCATGGGTATATGTGGGATAGCATAATCAATGCAAACCTTCCACATGCTCATAGAATGCAATTGTCAAGGATTATGCAGAGTGGCCAGTATAGTCCCCCAGCATGGGTCCTTTGAAGTCTTCCACCCCAGTCTTCACAAGTGTAAAGTCTGCTTGTGATAAATACAGTTTGTTTGCAGTGACAACCTTGCCAGGGGGTGGGGATGGGATATGGATGTCCAGGGAAAGGTGGGTATGGTCAGATATCAACAATGGTGGTCTACCTCTGGTGTGGAACAGTGAGTACCCATGTTGCAGATGGTCAGGTGCAATATGTATTCCCCCATGTGGCTGTGGTGAGTGGTTCTGCCATAGCACATGGACCCACAAATTGTAGTGGCTGTAGGGTAATGTTGTAGAGGCCTGAGTAGTTCCCACACACAATATGCCTGTACCTGACGTTAACAACTGGAATGGTGTATGTGAACATCTGCATATCCCGACACTGTTCCCAGGGAAGCAAAGTGTGTGTCCTGGATGTGGGAGGGGTGTTTTGGACTGGTTGTGTTGTGTGTTACAGGTCCTGTGGTCACGAAGCATGGTATAGAACATAACCTGCCAGTGCAATGTGCATATCTGACCCTGAAGTAGGTGGCTGCAAATGCATATATATGCTATCCCCCACCTGACAGGTAGTACTAGATGTACATACCTCTGTAGAAATAAAGATGTCAGCACACTATAAATACTGCAGGTGCAGAACAAATGCCCAGTAATTCGGATAGCGCGCTCCACTAATGCGTCTCCTTCAAGTGTCATAATATAGTTAGGTGGGGGTTTGAACCATGCAAATGCTCAGTGTGTGTGTGGGTGAGCGGGGTTGTTGTGTGTGCAAGTCTGTATGAAAGGAATGTCCCTTTTGGCAACTAGGAGAACACACCACAGGGTGCACATTCCCCTTTCTAAACACTGATGATGTCAGCACCCTATAAGTACAGCAGGAGAAGGCAAACCTCCCAGTGATGCGAATAGCGCGCTCTGCTAATACATCCGTCTTGAGTGTCATAACATAGTTAGGTAGAGATTTGAATCCTGCGAATGCCCAGTGTATGTGGAGGGGGGTTAGTGTGTGTGCAAGTCTGTATGAAAGAAATTTCCCTTTTGGCAACTAGGAGAACACACTACAGGATGCACATTCCCCTTTTTAAACACTGATGATGTCAGCACCCTATAAGTACAGCAGGAGAAGAAAAGCCTCGCAGTAATGTGAATAGCACACTCTGCTAATGCATCTTTCGAGTGTCATAACTTAGCTAAGTAGGGGTTTGAATCCTGCAAATGGCAAGTTTGTGAATGAGGAGAGTTTATGTGCTTGCAAGTTTGTATGAAAGATATGTGCCTTTTTGGCAATTAGGAGAACACACTACATGATGAACATTACCCTTTCCAAACACTGATGATGTCAGCACCCTATAAGTACAGCTGGAGAAAGGAAACCTCCCAGTAATCCGAAAAGTGAGCTTCGCTAATGCGTCTTTCTCACGTGTCATAACATAATCAGGTAGGGGTATGAATCCGGCAAGTGTGTGCGTGTGTAATTGGGGTAGTAGGGTGTGTGTAATTGCAAGTGTGAAAGAACAGCTCCTTTTGGCAACTACTACAATACATCAGATGCTGCATATTCCCCCAGTAATCACAGGTGATGTCACCACACTATCAGTACAGCCAAACAGAGCTAATTGCCCAGTAATGCCTATAGTGCACTCTGCTACTGGGTCTATTACCACTGTCAGACCACAGATAAGTATGTTTTGGAAACCCACAACTGCCACGTATGGTTGTGTCACACAAAATGACTATGTGTGAGTTGTTGTTCATAACAATGCATGACATTGCTTAAACCAGCAATGGCAATGCACACATGATGTATGTGTGTGACACATACACATATATACCTGTGACCTTCAGTAGTTACCATGTCTGACACGTGCCTCAAGTGGATAAATGGTATTTGCTATGCATAACATTATGACTGTGTCTTACTGTGCAGGGGCTGCATGCGGTATGTGTATATACAGTGTGAGTTGTATGTGGTATCATCCTAACAGTGGGGGATACACATCTGGTCTGGGCCATATAGTCTACATGTAGTCGATGAACAGGTGCTGCATGTTCCCACCTGTTGTGGGAGTGGTAATATGTTGTTCCACTGCAATTCAGTGACTACATGCTGGGAACCTTTCAGCTAGTGTGTTGTAGCTACAGTAATGCTCACACACAATGTTCGGCTGGATGCAGTCCAGCCATATAAAGACATATCTGGAGACCATCATATCCCCAGTGTTGTTAGGGAGGACAGGTGGGTTTCCTGTGTATGGGAGGGTTGTGTGTGCCAGGCTATGAACCAGAAGGCAGTCCAACACACTGTTAGCTGCTCACGGATAGGCCCTGATGCTTTGTGCTGTGCCAACAACCTGGAGGTGTGTGTATCTGTGGTGCCTTGAGATGCCACCCCCCTGTTCATGTGTGGTACATGTGTAGGGGACGACAGGCATGGTATGAGGTATAACCTGGCAGTGATGGGTTGCACCTGTGAGCCGTGAATCAGGAATCAGTTACTGCACAGATATTGCAGTTTACCATGCTGAGGACAGTGTCCAGTGCATGCATCTTGCAGTGTACACTGCTGGTGTTGTGTAGCATTACTGTTAGTGTCCTATCCCGTGCAATACCCGCAGAGGTGGCTATGTAATCTGTGCCCTGCAGCAAAAGGCACTATGTGTGTATCAAGGGGCTTCGCCAATATACAATGGCCATGGGTGACACATGCAAGCTGCCTCTCGCAAATCATTGTGGCTTCCCTAGCATGTAAGCACATGCTGACAGCCATTGGATACCCTATGAATGACATTGGAGATTGAGCAGAATGTAGACATAGAACACCCTTCCTACATATTGTGGTAGCATACCTGGTGAGGGTATGATGGCAACCAAGGTCAGGCTCATACCGACCTGTGCCACATGCTGAGAGAGCCCTTCTATGTTCCCTATCATGTAGTCCAGGGAGATACATCTCAGGTCATCCATAGTGGCATGGGCAATGACTGAGTCATATGTGTCCATGCCTCTGACTGATCTGTATGCATGTGTTATGTGGTGGACCATAGTGCCCCACGGGCATATCACTGTGACCTTCACCATCTACAGCCTGTTGAGCGGGACCCCACTGCAGCGGCCAAGAGAGGTACCTGACACATCTGTAGCAGGTGTGTTGTGTAGCCCTACAGGCTGTGAGTGCATGGCACGTGGGATGTGTGTGCCATGTGTGGCATGTGCTCTGTTCCGACTTAACGTATGCCTGTGTGCCAGCTGCGGAGGTGTGTGATGCTCAGGCAGGATGCTATTCTGAGGCTCCAAGTATGCCCCAGTGTGTTCGGATTGCTGTCAGTGCGGGTCTATGTCAGACTGGTATTGTAGTCATTGTAGTATGTCATGCCACCTGACAGGGTATGGCAGTACTGGGTTCAGAGTGCTCAGTCCCCAGATTGGCTATGTGGTTGCATCTCACACATGTGTTGTACGTTCCTGGCCAGGGGAAAGGGTTGACTGCATACATGTGGCAGCTGTGACATTGCCACATGACTCACATAAACCACAACTGGACCATAGAGGTGATTCACAGGTTACCTTTGCACATGCTACCATAGTAGTGTGATTGCCATGGTGATTACCAACACATAGGGCCAATGGGGAACAACATACTGAAGGTGAGTATGTGTGAGTGTACTGCTACTGATTGCATAGCGCTGGCATATATGACTGCACACATGGGTTAATGCCAAGTAAGTCATATGCAATGTGTCACAGGCAACAGGTACATGCGAACAGGACAGACAGTGACGTTCTGTCAGGTGGAAAATTGACATACGTATAGTACGCTATGCAGATGTCACTAGGAATCCACAGATGCTCTGTAAATCTGCATTGCAGGTGGAATCAGTGTTCCAGGGAACCTCAAGCAAACATGCATGCAAACTAAGCTACAGTAAGCAGGGCTGGAAGTAGTCCATTGTACAACAAAGAAGAGGTACCACTTCCAGTAGGTAACAGTGCAAATATGCAGGCACTATCAACATGTACCCAGGAATGCACAGCTCAGATGTCCATCGTAGAACTGATATTATTTAATATTTAATTTAATTTAAATTAAATTGGTACTGCACACATATCAACATGCGCAAACATCCACATTGCATAGTCGTTGTGGGCAACATGCCACCATTGGTGTACATGACCATCATTGCGTATCACTACTTGCATTACCTTCTCCCCTGTGCTACCTATGTATGTGGCTATCTGTTGACATCCTTACCACCGGTATGCAATAATGTGCAGCTGTTACACTATGGCACTTACTATGGGTGTAGATAACAATTCAGGACAGTCATACAGTTACTGCATCAGGCATGCTGGGATATACACACAATCATATCAGCACACTGTACTGTTACCAACATGACACTAGTAATACACTTCTATGTAGTCACCCTGTGCATCAGCAACATGTTAACCTGTTCCTGCACTGATGTTGGAGATTGCAGGAGGTGGCACAGTTTCATCATATGCACAGGGTGTGAACTAGGTATGCCTGAGTCTGCCACTGATACCACCAATTGACATGTATGTGTATGTGTGTTGGTGAGGGACAGTAGTACAGGGTGGGGCACTGTTGGTGCAGTGTGTGCGTGTATGTGGTAGCCCTAGGTGTTAACATTTCGCATGTGTTTATGCATGCACACAGTTCCACCTCATGGCTGCCATATACTGGAGTTTGTGGACAGCCACAGACTGCACCTGGCAGGTCATACAGATCAGTGTCTGTGCCAATGGACACGGTACCTGTGCCTGGCAGGGGTGCTACGGAACGTATCTGGTACTAAGCCAGACTGGGTACTGTCATCAGAAGTGGGAGTTTGTTGACTGGACACAGGTCCCTGTTGGGACTGTCCAGAGCCACGTGCACATGGTCTCCTGGGGCGGTCTGATGACAGCACAGACCCAGCATTGCTGGGGCTGTTGCTGGCACTATGGGGGCGTCCGCGGGCCTGTTGTTGTCCGCGCCGACTGCCAGCTGCTGCTGTTGCTGGCATACGGCCACATCGATGCCGCAACCGTCCACCATTGCCCTGGCTCATGGACATGTGGTTGTGGAACTGCTGTAATATGTCCCCACAACGTCTGTCTATGATATCGGTGAAATTACGGATAGCATCCGCGATGTCACGCATACTGTCAGTCATGGATGTGCGACATGCTCTCAGCTCCCTCAGACCCTGTCTGGTGTACCTTTCCATACGTGACTGTGCCTGCATGACAGCCCGGAACATAGCTGAGGTTGACAGACTTCTTTGGGCACGTCTGCCAGAGGCAGTACGCCCACGGATGCTCCCACGAGAACCAATGGGCAACTGTCTGTGTAGTACCATCTCAGGACCCTGCCCATGGCTGCTGTGTGGGGAAGCATGTGCCACAGATACCACATTACCCTGGTCAATGCCCACTGTATCCTGTCCATCACCTAGGGACATTGGTTACATAGGATGTACTGGCAGGATGACTGTGCGCAATGATGGGGTTGACACCAGTGTACTGTCAATTGGCTGACCAGTGATGGACCCTGACACACCTTCCTGTGCCATTACACAGATATCATCATTATCAGTACCTGTGGCACCAGATTCAGGTTCCCTGCTGCAGGACACCAGAGCAGCACCAGAACCTGTGGGAGGAAGACAGGAAACACAGTTTACAATGTCTACACAATGTTACCAGTGATGCACACATGCATACATGCACACATGCACACATGCACATGTGGACACATGCACACATGCACACATGCACACATGCACACATGCACACGTGCACACGTGGACACACGCACACATGTACACCCCGCAGTATACACACAGAGCACTACTGACTTACACTATTATTACTAGCACTATCAGGACTATTATAGGTATTGTTAAAACACACTCAACAGCATGGATGGGCTGCCTTGCTGTAACACCGGAGGGACCTGCAGAAATGTGGGGATTAATGTCAGTGGGCACAGCTGTGCCATTGATACTGCGTATGATACAGTTCAGTAGTACACCAGTTGCCTTTCACATGTCAGCTGCTGATACTGGCAATATCACACCTGCACAATTACATACTATGTTGACAGCTACATGCCAAGGACACACCTTACACATGCATAAACTAACAGTGTACAGAACAGTCAAGTGTACATATGGCATATTACCTGCATGCTCCATGTCGTGTTGCTGTGTGGATCCAGCCTCCATCATAATGCAGGTGTGTTGCTGTTGATGTTCCTGGGCTGGAGCCACAACACTTAGGATTAGCCCCTCCAGTTTGGTGAGGGGGGGATGTGTGGTCACCCCACCTCCTGTGCCGACCTGTTGCCTGTGGATATCCGATGCATGCTGACGGACATTTCTTATTAAATCACTGCAGTGATGTTGTACCTGCTCATATGTCCTATAATGCGTGCCAATGTCATTTACCCTATGGACAAGGTCTTGCCACAGTGCAGCCCTCTCCTGCTGATTCTGGCTGGTGCGGGAAAACAGTATGTCATAATCCCGCACCAGGCTCTGGTGTATCTCTTCATCTTCTACAGCAGAGTAGGCAGGATTTCACTGACGTGCCATGTCCCTGAAAGAGAACACAAACAGGATATCAGCAAACTATGTCAGCAAAATATGGCACACATACTATACATGATACTCAACTGTAGTGATATACTACTACTCCCATATGTAGCACATGTGTGTCTCTTGGTGGATACACATGTACATGGCCAGATATCAGTGCTCAGCCAACACCTGTGCAACAATACCTGCCACATTCCATACAACATAGTACCAAGCCCCATCGGTCAACACACTGAGACAGGTCCAATGCACCACCTCATTCTGGGGGTTCATAACAAGGTACTGTATGTGGAACGTCATTCACTAGTGTGATCTCGACACAAAATAATCGGCCTGGATATACATATCCCACCACCACCACCAGCACAGTAGGCTACTTTGATATATATGTGAATAGACAGATTTTCACTTGTTAGGACTGAGATGGTATCCATGCAGCCCACTGGGCCAGTGGAGACCACAACCCACAATGCTGACCCCTTTACAAATGCTTCCCACGGACATCCCACAGAATGCATGGAACATGCACACACAATTCTAACCCAGACCCTATGCACAAAGGTTAAGCATCCTGTCTGGTGGACCCCAGCCAAAGACAAATTGTATAATGATAGAAGGAGGCTACTGCAGGACAGAGCAGAATCACATAAAGGGAAGACATCTGTGGTCAGCACTAGTAATAAGCTAAGTTCTCTCATAACAACATTCAAGGCCAACTCTGAGAGGTAAATGGCCAAGGACACTATAGATAACCACAAGGCCTTCTTCAGTTTTGTTAGACACATGGACCAAAAGCCTCAGATATGCTCTGAGTTAGTACACAACTACATAAAATTCACTGAACCCACAGATATTGGCAACATTCTGGCAGACAGGTTCAGTGCAAATATCCCCCCTCTCCCCCAAAATAAGAAATACTTATCACAGCTGAATGTAACCTCCCTGTCATCTCAGATGTCCAGGTGAGGGCCGCCCTCAGCAAAGCAGAACACACAGCATCAATGTGACCTGATGGTATCCCTGGATGTGTGCTACGTGAACTCCAAAAGGAGCTACAACCGCATATAAAACTGATATTTAACCTTGGCCTTACTACGGGATATGTACCTGAACACTGGCATACAGCAACAGTGGTCCCACTCCACAAAGAAGGCACCTCTACTGACCCTGGGAACTACCGCCCCATAAGCTTAACCAGCCTGGTCTGCAAAGCTATGGAAAGATTCATTATGGGACTCATATACAGCGATATTGGGTACCTACAGACACTTGATCCCACCCAGTTTGCCTTTGTGACGGGCTGATCCTGTCTTTTGAACCTGGTTGACTTTTTCAAAACAGTCACTAAAGCCATTGATGAGGGCAAAGCAGTCCATACAGCCTACCTGGACTTGTCTAAGGCCTTCGACACAATACTCCACTCAGGCATCATAGACAAGCTCATCAGCTTAAATGTTAATACATATGTCACATGATGGGTTGCAAACTGGTTGAACAACTGAATCCATAAAGTCAAAATTGCGGGAGCCATGTCAGACTCATAGCCAGTCACTAGTGGTATCCGCAGGGCTCTGTCCTAGGACCCCTCTTGTTTGGCATTTACTTCTCAGATGTGAAAGCAAACATGGGCGGGTTGTGGATGACAAAGTTCCCAGATGACTGCGAACTAAGCACCATAGTCATTACACCAGCTGACACACACACACATCCTACAGACAGGCCTCACTGAAACAGACAACTGGTGCCAGAATCATGGCCTAACACTGAATGACATGTAATGTATAGTCATCCCCTTTGGGTAAAACAACGTACACACAACTTATCACATAGACATACATATAGATACAGACCAATAACACATATGGAGGGTTCACAGTATGTAAACTATTAAATTGTTACTTTACATTACCTGTGTTTGTCGCAGCTGGTTGCGTTAAAGTTAGTATAGGTTCCTGCTGCTGCTAGCCCAGGTTGATACTGACGCTAATGACAGTTTCAACTTAGTTTGTCTTACATGTGGTTTTTGTTTGTGTTTTTATTTTATTTTTTTATTTCTTTTTTCTCTCTCTCTCTCTCTCTCTCTCTCTCTCTCTCTCTCTCTCTGCC
This sequence comes from Protopterus annectens, assembly GCF_019279795.1. NCBI lineage: Eukaryota > Metazoa > Chordata > Ceratodontiformes > Protopteridae > Protopterus > Protopterus annectens. The sequence continues at coordinate 783,787,185 of NC_056736.1, read as the reverse complement.
TCCAGACGGTGCAATGAAAGTATTGCATGTGTGGAGTGGGAGTACAGGATACTTTTGTAGGTATCTGCATATGTCCATGTGATGGCCTCTGCACCAATAGTAAGCCAGCATTTGCTAATTGCATGCAGCCATTTGTGTACTGATTGCAGTTCTCACTTTGATTTCAGGACAGTGCTATAAAAGGGTATGTGAGACAGGCATTGCCCTTTCAGATTGTAAGGGCGGGGACCATGCTGGTATGCTGTGGACACTGTTCTGTGAGTGTAAAGGTTAGTATCTCTCTCATAATTCAGGCTGTGTTGTAGTTTAACATTTCTTCATTCATCTCTCCTGTTTCCTGTACTAAGTGTGTATGTACACTGACACCTACAACTATATATATATATATATATATATATATATATATATATCTATATCTATCTATATATATATATATATATATATATATATATATATATATATATATAATATATATACATATATTTATATATGTATAATAACTGACATTATTACCTACTAGCTACCAACTAGCATGGCTGTTTCTGTTCACACACTACTATTATAGAAATTCTCTAGATTTGACAGTAAATATACATGACATGCTTTGTGTACTACACATCCTATATTCCTTTTACATTCATTCCTACTATTACATGATATATTTATTGTAGCACAGTGTTCTTATATAACAGTCATGGCTTAGTGGTAAGTCAGACTACTGTTTCCTTGGTTCGGGACTGACAGTGGGATTTTATTTTGCTTTTGAACTGACTACAGGACCTGTCATTCAGAGTGACTAAGGCACTTTTAAGCAGTTGTAACCGGGTTAGCCCTGGTTTGCGTGGAGCTCACGCATGCGCACTGGCGTTCAGCTCCGCGCACACCTGCTTACAACCGCTTAACAGTACTTACTCTGGCGCACACCCGCGCTATTTTCTTTGAAAGAAATGAAAATAGGGAGACAGGAAAGTGGTGAAAAAGGGGTCACAAAGAAGGTAAGACAGTAGGGAAACAAGCTTGGGTTTTGCAGAAGGGATGTAGGTAAGGCCCATAGCTGCCCATTTCTTCATCAGCAACAGCTGTGCATATGTTTGTAATTTGCTGTGACATTTGAAACCTTCCACCCCTGAGAGAGGTGTCAGGACAACAATAATACTTGTTGTACAGCCAGTTGTAATTGACAGTTTCCATGTCCAGCAGACATGTGTGCGAAATGGGCAGCTATGTATGGGGCATGATTTTTTTGTGGGTACAGAGTGCCCTTTTTTTTTTTTTTTTTTTCAGGTGAGAGTGGTATGTCAGGTAAAGAAAGTCGGTATAGCTGGGGAGGTAGGTTGGGTAGGTCAACAGACATGACAAACAAGATACATACAGGGGCGGTGTATGACATGTGTGGGGGGGGTTACACAATTGACGGGGATGGATATTTGGATATCCAGAGCCCATGAGCCCACAGATGGCAACAGTGGAACTGATATCCCCACCCATGGGCAGTTGCCACTGTTCCTTCACTGCCCAGGATGGGGCTGTGCTGGGGGCTGTGTAGGCCGGGCAACAGGCATGCCCGTTAGTTGTGCCACCTGTGCCTCAAGCTGGAGTAGGGGCCCAGAACAGATTCCTGGATCTCCCTATGCACCACAGTCTGGACGCTACGGAGGGTGAGTGGTGGTTCTCCTCCGGCCACACTTGCAGAGGGGGGATGAGCCCCATCCCCTGCAGCGCTTCCACCTGCAGGTGGCACAGGGCCACCGGAGGAGGGTCCGGACTGGGCACTACTGCCAGGTGTACTCGCCAGCTGAGGTGGGAGAGGTGGGTCTGCTGGAACCCGCCTTCCCTGTCGACCTATGTTTTGCATTATGTCATGACAGTTTGGGTTAGTAACATACAATACCATTTGCAATTAGTTGTAACAGCATGCATTAGTATTCCCATTAACCAAACACCCAGATATTCACACCATTGAACAGCGAGCATAACACATGCATAATTTGAACAGTAATACACAGTCCAACAACATGCAGGGTTGATTGATGGCAACAGGCCATCAGGTTTGGATGTATGAACAGGGCAGATGCATCAACGTACATGCAAATATGTATGACCCAACAGGACAAATGTCCAGGGGTGTTAATTGTGATTGCACATACCAATTTCACGTGGAATGGATTATATGTGGTTATAGGGTAGGGTGAAGAAAATATAATTAACACCTTCAAATACCAATACATATGCTGTACATTTCTAATAGCTGCAGATATATACACACTACAGTTCTACCTACAGTTTCCTATGTGATAACTACTTCAAGTTGGTGATAGGAATGTTACTGCTACATTAATATACATTTTCATTTTTATTCATACACGTTCATATCTGGCTTTGTTCAGCTACATCATCCTGCTACATTTGCTTTATATAGCTATAGACAACTGTGGATGTTTGGTATTTCAGACTATCATACTATCTGCATATTGCAGTCTGAGAAAAATATATCCAGATTTTGGGATACACATTTCAGCTGCAGCAACATTTTGAACACATTTCGCAGTTTGGTTCTGCTTGTCACATGCATTTCATTCTGTACTGACTGCAGTATACTTTATTCAGGGGTTATTACTACTTTATTGGTGGATTCATAACTCTTTCTCACACTCTCTCACTTGTTTTAATTTTTCAATTCTGGATGGTACTTACTTCTAGGCTTTATTGACATGTTTTACCTGTAGTTATTACAATCCTTTCCAGCAGTCTCACTTCTGTCATGTTTCAGTATTTCAGCAGGGATATATTTCACACATGATTTGCTCATCTTCTGCAGCTGTACTTTTCTGCCTGCTGCAGGTTGTGTACTATTATATTACAGGTGGGGCATCTTTATTTCAAACTTTATTTCAGACATTTTCATTTTTCTGTTTGGATTACAGACTGCAACACACTTTTGTAATCAAGCAATACTTGCAAACACTCTTACACTGTTACTTGCACATTTTATTACTTAGTGACTACACTGCACTCTTTTGCTAACTGTCATACTTTTATATTTATTTACAGTTACAGGGAGAGGATTACTGACCTGCCTGGTGGTGCAACCGCACCAGCCTATCGCCATAGGCACTGCGGTTTGCAGAACGGACACCTGCAGCTGTAATATAAATAAAGTAATATTGGAATACACATCTCCATAATATCAGCTAGGGTAATTTCTTATATACATAATTAAATGTAACTTACTCAGTAGTGGGGCATTGGGCATTTGCCGGGCCTCCTGGATCCAAAGGTTCAGTTGGTCTTGGTTACGTCTCTTCAGGTCCGCATGGTGGTGACGGACCTGCTCATCAGCCCTTGGAATCCCTGTGGCACTGGTGAGATCATGAGCCAACCGGTCCCACGCCTCAGTCCTATATGCTCCCCACAGGACCTGGCCCTGCATGAGTTGGGCCTCATGATTGTGGACAAGGAGCCAGACCATATATCTGAACTCCTCAATGCCCCACCTCTGTGCTCGGAAGCAACTACCCTCACCTACTCCTGACATTCTGGCTGTAAGTTAGTTCTACAATCGGTTATGCTGTGTATTCCCGCCTATGGGGCTTATATATGCCGTTTTTCCCGCACTTATCTGTGATTGGCCATTTTGGAATTGTATCAGCTTCACAAAACCTGCTTTGTCATGCTCCTCTTTCTATTCATTCCTATATATTTGCTATTACTGCATTTCTAAGTACAGCTGTTGTGGCTTAGTGGTTCAGTACCTTGCATATGGTGCATGGTATCCTGGGTTCGAACCTGGCCACTGCTTTTTACATTTTATGACTGTCTAGACAGGCTAGGGGGTGTGTCTGTATAAAGGCAGTTTTGTTACAGCTTGCTCAACGTTGCCCGTCGGTTAGCTTGTTGGCGCGGTGCGCAGCTCCGCACAAACGGGTTACGCTGGTTTACGCTTCATTTGACTGTCAGCACGCATATTACACTCAGCTCAGCTAGGGGCACACAGTTTCAGCGTGTTAAAACATGGCTCACCTACGGGCACTCATTTTGCACCTGTTAAACCACTGCTCACCTACGGGCAGATGCACTCAACTTGTTAAACTATAGCTCAGCTATGGGCACATCTGGCATTTGTTATTATTTTGTTATCTCACATTTCTTCAAAATAAATGGCCTATTTCATTACATTTTACATAAAATATTATTTTATATGTGTACATATATGTCAGGGACTTGTTTCGTGCTTATTTCACTAAAAATAAAAATTGATGTTGTGGGGGCTCAAACCATGACTGTCTGTTCTTCAGCCGATGTCTCTACCACTACACTATGGCTTTTTGGCTTACTTTGCATAGTTAGTTCTTATATGCTTTTCCACTTACTGCTAACTGTGGCTGAGCTACGGGCACGCCCGTGCAAACAAGCGCACTCACGGGCAAACATCTTTACAGTTAAAAAAAATATAACATGTTCATTTATATGATTTTATGTTCATAGTCTGTGGGGGCATGTGTTGTGTTGTGTTTATTCACATTTCCATGTACTCTGTCGTGGGGGTTTACTTTGGGCACTTTTACTCTTCTGGGGGCGTGTCCGCTTGCAGGGCTCGGCCTACGGACACGCCCCCTACTGTCTTCCACGGACCGTGTTAGCCTTAGGTGTGATTCAGCATGCCCTCATGCATATGCATGACATGCTGACGTCACACCGTTTAACTGCAGCCTCCATGTAAGCCTTGTATCTCTTACACGGAGGCTTTGTGAATCCTGTCCATAGTCATTCCTGTTTCTCAATTCTAACTGCTTTGTTACATAATCAGCAATCAGTACTAAGCTGATTCCGTTTTGCAGGGTCATATATAGTGATTGCTAATAAATGTCTGTTAGAAATGTGTCAGTGTTGTATGATAGAGTGTCATGGTATGCTTATCTTCAAATGTCATGATATTTAAGTGTTCTGGCTGGGGACATGTTCTTCATGCTAATGATGGTGATAAGTGTTCAGGTAATGACAGGATTTCCATTGGTAAGCTATGTAATGCATGCCATGGCATGACCTGGAGTAAACTGCTCGTATTCTGTGAGGTATACAGTGGCCCAGAAATGGGCCTGTATTGAAAAAATTCATAATTAAAGGTAACAGGACATATGTAATGTGTAGTGTACATGAAATTCCATCTGCTACCAGCAATTGTTTTTATTATACTCCTCCTACCTAATAATTTTAGACAATATCATCTGAAAATGCAGATTTAATGACACTTGCAGTGTATGCTGATACATTCTCATATGCAGATATCGCATTGATAGCATAGTACTTAATGTCTGTAGATTTGTGATGTGCGCATTATTTTGTATTTAATGCCAGCCATGCTTTTCACAGAAAAGTGCAACCTGCTAGACGCATGGTTTTCATTGTCAGGGTTTTGATTGATGACCTACATTGTATATGGTGGTACACTTGACTATGGGCACACCTTATTCTAAAGTTTCATACTGACTGCTTTCTGCCTGTGCTGTGTGTCTCCATGATTATGCTATGTACTCATATAGATGCAGAAATCCATATTATGTACATTCTTTCTTGTCTTGTGAGCATGGGACCTATGGACTCTTATCCGTCAGATGCCAAAAATGAGCACATGCCAGACAGCTGTCCGAGTCCTTCATTGATGATGAAGAAGAAGCTGGACCTACATGTATCATCTACTGCATCATGGAGGAGACACTACCTATAACATCCATAAGATGATTATCAGGAACTGATTCAAGAAGTGATGACTGATGTCTTTTGGACACATGAGGGACATGATGGGGAATTTTCTTTTCAGAATAAAGAATGGGTTATGCAGGACCCATTCATCAAAACAGCCCAGGAGATCATTTGCAATGTACATACCAATCAGGGTGGGCTCTCAGGACATTAAGTATTGTCTGTGTGATCCACTTATGTAATGCTGCCACCATGGTCTTTGCGATATATGTGATTGGACTGTGTATGCACACCAGTGCATGCATACCATT